>NC_079212.1:116231303-116436303 GCF_029633865.1 Lampris incognitus
TTCCTGTACTCTCTACTCACAGGCTCAAATGATCCTGATCATGCATCCCAGAGAGTGCAGTGCCTTCTGCAGTCATTTGGCCATGACATAGTATATGCAGTGACATGTGGAAATACCAAGCCTTCCAAGCACATTGTTCTGCCATTCAGTGTCAAATCGTTGACAGGAAATGTAGAGTTGATAAACATCCTCAACCGACTTGGTCACAGTGTGTCCTATTCACAGATGGAAGAGATCAAGACTGCCCTGTGTCTCCAGAAACTCTCATCATCAGGGAGTGGCATTGCCCTTCCAGCTAACATCCATCCTGGCATATTCACAACTTTAGCCTGGGACAATATCGACCGTCTTGAAGAAACTGTCAGTGGTGAGGGAACATCTCACAGAGTCAATGGGATTGCTGTGCAAGCAAAGCCAGTCAACCCACTTCCTGTCCAACCCATGCCCACTGTTCCCAAAACAAAGAAGAGAAGCATTGATGGACCCCCACCAATGTTACCAACTTACAATGCTGGACAACGGGTAGGGCCACCACAAAGCAAAAAGTCAGATGCCGATACTGCAGCCAATACTAAGCTTGCTAGAGAGAAAAACCTTCTTTGGGTCCTAGCACGCATGTCACAACAAGAAGAACAGTCAGTCAGCAGCTGGACAGGCTTCAACATCCTGACTCGAGGAGAGATGACGGTCATCCCCGACAATATAGGCTATCTGCCTACCATCAATGCTCCAGCGACACAAATGTCTACTGTCAACGAGGTGCTTAACCAGTCACTGAGCATCATGCAGTGCTTAGGCCTGAGGAAGATTGTCTGTGTCTTTGTCCAAGCCCTGTATGCGAAGGCTGTCGAGATCACATGGAAACACCATGACAAGTTCCATGATATCATCGTTAGGCTTGGGGTATTCCACACCATCTGCACACTGCTGGCAATAATAGGAAAGCGTTTCCAAGATGCTGGACTCAAAGACCTCTGCATTGAGTCTGGCATGATTGCAGAAGGCTCAATTGCTGGTGTTATGGATGGCCACAAGTACAACAGGGCAGTGCGACTACACAAGCTCCTGTATGAGGCTCTCATGCGACTGACCTTGAATGGTTTCCTGTCCTGGTTGGAAGAAACTCACAGGAATGACATGGTTCACCTGAATGAGACACTGAAGACCATTGACAGCCTTGGGAAAGAAGTCTCACAACATGCTTTGAAGGAGGTCCTCGAGAACAGCTCTTGTACACGCATCATGGATCTATTTGAAGTCTACCGTGAGTTCCTTAGAGGTGGAAACGGCAGCCCCTCGAACTTCTGGATGTCCTATTTGGACATGGTTGAAATCTTGTTGGGGCTCATCCGAGCATCCAGAGAGGGAGACTGGATGCTACACTTGGCTAGCATTCGAGCAATGATCCCATGGTGCTTTGCTTATGACAGGATGAATTATGCACGCTACCTCCCCTACTACTACGCCCAGATGTCTGAGCTGCCCATCACACACCCAGATGTGTACACAGAATTCATGGAAGGAGGCTTCTCAGTCCAACTGGGCTCCACCAATCCCTTTGGCCGAATCCCCGTTGACCAAGCTATAGAAGAAACGGTGAACAAAGACACCCAAACAGCTGGAGGGACAAAGGGACTCAGCTTGAAGCCAGGAGCTGTGACCAAATATTATCTCACAGCTGAGTATAGAAGCATGTACCTCAGACAGCTGAGAGACCTGACAGGTCAAGGCAGGTGCAAATGGTCTCATCCAGATCTACAGAGTCCAAGGATCAAGAGAGATGAAGCAGATGTCCAGTCTCTCATGGACCTTATGGAGAATAACTGGCTCAATCCTATGTCCCCTGATGAGATTGATTTGGTTAGCCTCTCCACTGGCAACATGGCTCCACCTGATGTGACCATAGATCTCTTGAGAGCTCTTGAGAAAGGAGAAGAGGCCTACCAAGCATTCCAGCAAACAAGGTAAGATGCAGACCCACCACCTGTGAAATTCCACGACAAGATGACCAAGCAAAGTCTGAAAACATTCTCCAATGTCAGCACAAAACAAGCTCATGGAAAGAAAGCACAGGATGTGGTTCTGAAGGCAGATAGAAACCCTTTCAGTCACATGATCCTGGTGGCTGAAAGCAGGAAGGTGAATCTGAAGGATGTCCTTGCCTACCCATTGGGCCCACTACCATGGGCACTGGCAAATGCTGATGGGTCCTTACGAAAAACAAACAAGGCTGCACTTGCCAGAGAGCTTGAAAAGAATGTATCTCCTGCAGAAGACATCCCAATCCCATCTACTTCCATCATTGATGGGATGAGCCTGGTCCAAAAAATGAATGGCAACAACAAAACCTTTGCACAGGTGGCAGAGTCAGCCTTGACCCAGGTCCTCCATGAGGGAGCACAGAGTGGGAGGATTGATGTTGTTTTTGATGTCTATCACCAGACTTCGATCAAAGATGCTGAACGACTGAACCGGGGTGGAGACATCACTCTCCAGTACAAGAATCTTGCAGGGGGACACCACGTCCAGCAGTGGAGAAAATTTCTGTGCAGTTCCTCCAACAAGACCAGTCTCATCAAGTTTCTGGTGGAAGAGTGGAAACTCCCACGATACAGAGCTATGCTGCATGGCAAGGTGTTGTACATGACCTGTGAGGAAACCTGCTACAAGTTGACAGAAGATGGGTGTGAGGAAGCAGCAGAACTGCACTCCACACATGAAGAAGCTGACACCCGTCTGCTCCTGCATGCATTGCATGCAGCAAATGCGGGCTCAAAGTCAGTTATCATCACAGCTGAGGACACTGATGTCATGGTGCTTTGTCTTGGCTTCCAGAAGGACATCACCTGTCCCATCTACCAGAAGTGTGGGACTCAGAACCGCACACGGTTTGTCGACATCACCAAACTGGCAAGTTCACTTGGAGACAGCATCTGTGACAGCCTAATTGGCTTACATGCCTTCACAGGCTGCGACACTGTCAGTGCATTCGCTGGTCGAGGGAAGCTGAATGCCCTGAAGATAGTGAGAAAGCACACTTCCTGCCAAGAGACTTTTAGTCAACTGGGACAGACATGGAATGTGAGTGATGAGCTGTTCCAGAAAATTGAGCAGTTCACCTGTCGGATGTATGTTGCTAATAGCAGCACTGCTGAGGTGAACAAACTGCGTTACCAGCTCTTCTGCACCAAAAGGGGAGAGGTTGATTCCAGCCAGCTGCCACCATGTAGAGACTGTCTCTTTATGCATGTTCAACGAGCCAACTATCAGGCAGCAATATGGAAGTGCTGTCTGCAGGCTAACCCTGTGGTGCCAAGCCCTATTGAGTATGGATGGACAGACGATGAAGGCAAGCTGGCCATTTACTGGATGCGCTCCCCACCTGCACCAGATGTGGTCTTGGAAATGCTAACATGCAAGTGTGTGCATTCATGCAAAATGCCAAGCTGCATGTGCCTGTCAAATGGACTTCCATGCACAGACATGTGCAGGTTACAGACCTGCAGTAACCAAAAACAGCAGGATGGTCCAGAACTGGACTTTGAACTTGGGGAGTCAGATGATGAGAGAAACGAGCAGTTTGATGAATGACAGTGTGATGATTCTGATGGTATTACTGTGGTAGTAGTCTATTGATGCACAGGATGTTGATTCTGGGCTTGGTTACCCAGAGCTTGATAACAATAATGTAACCATATTCATATATACCCATTACCCTACCCATTACCATTACATATACCCACTAATGATATGGGATTACATGTATCATTGACTAAGTATATATGTAAATGTCAATGTTGTTTAAAATATTAAAATAGTTCATTACCTCACTATGGTATTCCTTTTTATCATGTATTTTGATTGTGTATTTAAACAAATGTATAGAGACCAGTTTGTGACCTAACTGGCTTTGGTCTAGTTCTCATTTAAGGCTCACAATCACCTCACACAATGAAATAGTATGGGTATATTATACATTTTCTGAATCTTTACAGTCCTGTGAGTATTCCAGTTTTTGTGTTTTGTGTCCCTGATATTCCTAGATGCCACAGGGCTAAAAGAAAGTATATAGTTTAGGCGAAAATTGCAGAAAGATGTGTGTTATTGACGGGTTGAAGAGCTCAAGTGACCTCTATATTTGTGAGAAATATCCACAACAGGGCTTGAATGAAAGCTAAGAAGGTCCCCTTTAAAATGATACCAAAGACAATATTATAGAACATTGAAAAATGTCCTGACCATGAGGCTAAACCAGGATATGCACCAGCGTCTAAAATGCAATTTACTTTAGGGGGTGGTTAACTTCATGAGTTGATAACTGTGATACAGCTGCCACTCAGGAATGGTTATCATACCAAAATATCATCTACAGACATGGATCCTTTCAAAAATTATAAGTAAGTTTTGCCACCTTGAGTGTACCGAAATATCGTCTGGCCCATGGACTAATATGTGTATCAACTTTTCCGACACTCTCGCCACATACAGAACCACCACTGGTTTACACATAGACAGCTATTGCCCTCCTCTCTTCGATTGGCTGGTGCACTCTTTGGGCATCTTCCTGGATTTGACAAACGCCCAATTAGGATAACCATGCTTAACCAGGGCCTGTTTAATGTGGGATTTGTGCTCCAGTGGATGATGAAAGTCAAATCTTTGTTTTGTTTGTTGTAAAATGAATGGACCCCGTGGGCCCACCACACGTGGGGATGAGCATTGGGGTAGGGTGCAATGCAGGCTGGGCAGCAGGCAAAGGTGGGGACCGGGGCGTGCCGACTTCTGGAATCACAGATTGGTCCTCGGGACGTGGAATGTCACCTCTCTGGCAGGGAAGGAGCCTGAGCTGGTGCGGGAGGTGGAGCGGTACCAACTAGATATAGTTGGGCTCACCTCCACACATAGGATGGGCTCTGGTACCAAACACCCGGAGAGGGGCTGTACTCAGTACTTTTCCAGAGTTGGCCAAGGTGACAGGCGCCGGGCAGGTGTGGGGATACTCACAAGTCCCCGGTTGAGCACCACCGTGTTGGAGTTCTCCCCGGGCAATGAGAGGGTTGCCTCTATACGACTGCGAGTCGCTGGGGGAAAGGCTCTGACTGTTGTGTGTGCTTATGCACCGAATAGCAGTTCGGAGTATCCGGCCTTCTTGGAGTCTCTGGGTGGTGTCCTGGATAGGGCTAGTTCTGCTGGGGGACTTCAATGCTCACGTGGGCAATGACGGAGAAACCTGGAGGGGCGTGACTGGGAGGTACGGCCTCCCCGATCTGAACCCGAGTGGTGCCTTGTTATTGGACTTCTGTGCGAGTCATGGATTGGCAATAACAAACACCATGTTCGAACATAAGGTAGTTCATAAGTGAACTTGGTACCAGAACACCTTAGGCTGAAGATCGATGATAGACTTTGTGGTCGTATCATCAGATCTGTGGCCGTATGTTTTGGACACTCGGGTGAAGAGAGGAGCATAGCTGTCAGCTGATCACCACCTGGTGGTGAGTTGGATCAGATGGCGGGGAAGGCTGCCGGACAGATCTGGCAAACCCAAACGTGTAGTGAGGGTGAATTGGGAACGTCTTGCGGAGGCTCCTGTCTGTGAGGTCTTCAATTCCCACCTCCGGAAGAAGTTCTCGTGTATCCCGAGGGAGGCTGGGGACATGGAGTCTGAACGGGCCATGTTCAAAGCCTCTATTGTAGATGCAGTTGGCAGGAGCTGTGGTCAAAAGGTCCTCGGTGCCTTTCGAGGCGGCAACCCAAGAACCCAATGGTGGACACTGGTGGTGAGAGAAGCCATCAGGCTGAAGAAGGAGGCCTTTCGGACTTGGTTGGTCCAGGGGTCTCCTGAAGCAGTAGACAGGTACCGGGAGGCCAGAAGGGCTGCCGCTTCAGCGGTCGTGAAAGCAAAAACTCGGGTGTGGGAGGAGTTCGGCGAGGCTATGGAGGAGGACTTTCGGTTGGCCTCAAGGAAGTTCTGGCAAACCATCCGGCGACTCAGGAAGTGGAAGCAGGGCTTGATTCAGGCTGTGTTCAGCCGGGGAGGGGAACTGTTGTCGAGTGGTGGAAAAACACTGGTTCTCTACCAGAAACACTGGTTCTCTACCGGGAAATGGTGGATTGCTCTCTCCGGGTTGGGGATGAGTTGTTGTCTCAAGTAAAGGAGTTCAAGTATCTCGGGGTCTTGTTCACGAGTGAGGATAGGATGGAGTGGGAGATTGACAGACGAATTGGTGCAGCATCAGCAGTAATGCGGACGTTGTGCCGGACTGTTGTAGTGAAGGGGGAGCTGAGCCGGAAGGCAAAGCTCTAAATTTACCAGTCAATCTTCCTTCCAATCTTCACCCATGGTCATGAGCTTTGGGTAGTGACCGAAAGGGTGAGATCGCAGATACAAGCGGCTGAAATTAGTTTCCTCCGTAGGGTGTCTGAGCTCAGCCTTAGAGATACGGTGAGGAGCTCGGACATCTGGAGGGAGCTTGGAGTAGAGCCGCTGCTCGTTCGCGTTGAAAGGAGCCAGCTGAGGTGGTTCGGGCATTTGATTAGGATGCCTCTTGGACGCTTTCCTTTGGAGGTTTACCGGGCACAGCCAACTGGGAGGAGACCCCGGGGTAGACCCAGAACTCGCTGGAGGGACTACGTGTCCAATCTGGCCTGGGAACGCCTTGGGATCCACCAGGAGGAGCTGGAGGGCATTGCTGGGGAGAGGGATGCCTGGAGTGCCCTACTTAGCTTGCTGCCACCGCGACTCGACCCTGGAAAAGCAGCTGAAGATGAGATGAGATGAGATGTAAAATGAATGTACCAGGATCTTTTCCAAATTCACGTCGAAGCTTTTATTTATCCCACATACCACATTCCCATGTTCGTACCTCCCAATCTCTGACCTCAAAACATCACTAGCCTGCAACATAACATCTAGGATTCTCGGTAACGCAGTTCCTAACAAAGGCCTATAACAACACATCTTCCCTTCTTAAAAAAAGTCTTTCCTTAAGGATGAACAGCATGAAAGATCTTAAAATACAATAAACATAAATAACTTTTTTTTTTTTTTACATCTCAGACACTTTCAATTGAATCTGTCCAGTTTCTTCATAATCCTTCTTGGTCTGCTGCATGTTTCAGCAGATGTTTTGACCGCAGGACCTGCAGCATCTGTTTGCTTTGGTAAAACAGAACAAAACTGTTGATTGCTGGCATGTCCCACTGTGTCTTTAGAGGTGTTTTCAGAGGTGTCGCTGTTTTGATTTGGCTCTTGTGTTTTGAGCAGACTTCAATGGTTGCATCTAAAGATCTGCCCCTCCTCCGTTCTCACAGTGAATGACCGTGGAGCTACTTCTGGAAGAACAGTGGCTTTCATACTCCATCCATCAGGATCCTCAATCCTGACTGTATTCAATGCAGTTCAATTCAATTCAATTCAGTTCAATTCAATTCAATTCAATTTATTGTCATTAAAAACAATGTGCAGGCACATGTTAAAAATTAAATGAGGGCTGTGGCTTCACCAAACAAACAGTGCAAGACAGACACAGACAAACACAGCAAACACAGTATAAGATATACACACATGAAAACCAAAAGCTAAAATAAGTTAAAAAAGGCAAAAGTACAAAATATTTAAAAATATCTACAGATATTCAGTGGGTGGCCAGGTTCAGGTGGGCAACAGCTTGTGGAAAGAAGCTGTTTTTGAGCCTGGTAGTGCGGGCTCTGAGGCTCCTGTAATGCCTCCCAGAGCACAGGGGGGAGAACAGTCCATAGTTGGGGTGGATGGGATCTCTGCTGATGCTCAGACCCCTTCGAAGGCAGCGTTTGTGATAAATGTCTTTTATGGCTGGGAGCTGGGTACCGGTGATATGCTGGGCCACCTTGACGACCTGCCGCAGAGCTTTCTGGTCTACTGAGGTGCAGTTGCCGTACCACACTGAGATGCAGCTGGTCAGGATGCTCTCTATGGTGCAATGGTAGAAGTTGGTAAGAATTGTGGGTCAGAGCAAAGTGCAGGGCAGTGGCAATGGCATCCTCAGTAGACCTTTTGGGACGGTAGGCGAACTGATGTAGGTCGAATTTGGGGGGGGGGGGATAATGTTTTTGATGTGATCCAGAACCAGTCTCTCACAGCACTTTATGGCAATGGGGGTGAGTGCTATGGGTCGGTAGTCATTCAGACATGTGGATGTTGGTTTCTTGGGGACAGGAATGATAGAGGTGGTCTTAAAGCATGTCGGGACTATGGATTGGGACAGTGAGAGGTTAAATATAGTTGTGAAGACCTCAGCCAGCTGGTAGGCACGTTCCCGGAGGACCCGACCCAGTATGCCGTCTGGTCCGGCAGCCTTCCGTGTGTTCACTCTGCACAGTGATTCTCTGACCTCTGCGATCGATAGAGTAAGCACCTGGTTTTCTGGGTGGCTGGGGATTTTTGTGGCTGGGTCAGTATTGTCCTTGTCGAAGCGGGCATAGAAATTATTTAGCTTGACTGGGAGGGAGGCATTATGGACAGTGGGACCGCTATAGGAGCTTTTGTAGTCTGTGATAGACTGAATGCCTTGCCACATTCGCCGGGGATCGGAGTTATTGTGAAAGTGGTCCTCTATTCGTAGGGAATATTTATGTTTGGCTGTTTGGCTGTATCATTACTAGACAGTGGTGGAAGCTGCTTGGCTGTCTTGTCATAAAACGACTTCTGCTTCATCTTTTGTTGAAATCTGAATAATAGTCGACTAGCAGGAGGAAATCTTTGCCACCATGCTGGAACAGGTCTGGGCTTACAATCTGCCAGGGGCGTGTTGGCAGCTTGTGCGACATCATTGTCTCCTTGGGAGCTCTCCCGCTTCTAATTCAAAATTCTCAACTTCCATTTCCATTCGTGAGCGTCATCTGCTGAGGTTCGTCACCTAAACGTCCGCATTATTTTCCCACGCATTTCGCGAAGACACCCACCCCCCACACTGCATCTGATTGGCGAACCCTAACTAACCCCAGCTTAACCTTTACCAACCTTACCAACGGAGGTAACGAGTGCTAGCCAATCAGATGCAGAGTAAGGCGGGTCTTCACGAAATGCCTATGGGGAAAAAATACAAGATGACACTCAGACCCTAAATCACAGAAAGGGCAACTTTGGGTCTTTTTCTTAAAATTATAAACGTAATCCCAAAACAAGAGAGATGTGGCTGCTAAATTAACTTTTAAATTAATATTTGCACTTACATTTAGGATTTACTCATTTGGCAGACTGCCAACATCTAAATCGAAAGAAAAGTTTAACGCTCACTAGCGCGGTCGCCTCACAGCTAGAAGGCCCTGGGTTCGAGCCCCGGGGTAGTCCAACCTTGGGGGCCGTCCCGGGTCGTCCTCTGTATGGAGTTTGCATGTTCACCCCATGTCTGCGTGGGTTTCCTCTGGGTGTTCCGGTTTCCTCCCACAGTCCAAAGATAAATACTCCCTAGGTGTGTGTGTGTGTGTGTGTGTGTGTGTGTGTGTGTGTGTGTGTGTGTGTGTGTGTGTCGGCCCTGTGGTGGACTGGCGGCCTATCCAGGGTGTCTCCCCGCCTGCCGCCCACTGACTGCCTGGATAGACTCCAGCATCCCCGCGACCCTGAGAGCAGGATAAATGGTTTGGATAATGGATGGTGTGATGGGTAATCTATGAAAGTAACTACTGTCTTTCCCTCGTCTCGCTATTGAGCAAGGGCACTGGCAGCAAGTGTCACCACCTTCCTTACATTACGACTCTGAAGACGGTTAGTGTCGCCCACAGGTTTAATAATGTTGGAAGCTGAATATACTACATACAGGCGATACCACTAAAGATGACAGCAGATGTAAATGGATTGTGGAGAAGTCCATCAAAATGTCATCTCAATGTAAATAAACATACCTCCAAAATAAATAAATGGATAAATAAATAGATAAACATAAATATACTCCCTGGTTGATTAACGTTCTGTGTCCTGAAACTGTATACAAAGTGTATTACTAGAATTCACCATTAGATGGCAGAATAGTGCTAAATTTTACTACTGTAACAGCGCAGTAACTGTGCTTATATTGATGTTATGGTTGCCAAAACACTCGGTAAAAAAAATGTAAGTTAAATTTTTAGTAATTTCAACCAACCCGCACCATTGTGTTAAATAATCTTAAATAGCCTGTATTGTCCACCCACTACATGGCTGTGTATGCACCCATTGCGCAATGGGTGCTTCCCAAAGTGATCCAGAGATGCATGCGATGTCTTGGAAAATCCCCGAAATTGTTTTTACAGCAGAATATGTACGATTGATCATTTTGTGAATATAAAAACGTGTTATGAGAACAATGTTTAAGTAACACATGATTTTGTCATGTAGGCATATGTAGATGACATGAGTTAAATGATATAGGATACTTGGGGAGTTGGCAACACAATTTGGATAAAAGCGAGATGGTCAAAACACCTGATATTCCCTAAATGGTTGTACAAATAAACATGTGTTTCAATTCAATCTACTGTCATCAGGCTGCTGGTTTATTTTATTTGTACAACACAAATTGCAAAACATTACAGCGGTCAAATAAAAATGTAAAAATAGGACAAAAAAGTAAAGTAGCAGTTAAACACTGGTGCTGCAAGTTTGAGAATTCTCAGCTGCCCTGCAGATGTCCATTTTGTCCAGACCAATTGTCTTAACATTACTATTAAAAATCAAAGTGCAAATTAAATGTAATGTTTGCAGTAGTCATACAATGCAGTAAAATTAAATGAAATATAGGCAGTAGTGTTCCTGGCAGAACAGCAGGGGCACTGCTGTTCTGCCAGGCCCAGATGGTCTGGGCTTAGCCCCGGACCTTGTCAACTAGAAACACCCCTGATCTGGCAATCATATCCCATGGATCCAATACCCAGTTGTAAAGCTGTGCCCGGTAGTAGCCCCATTTTCAAGATCTCCACAATGAAGCTGTCGAGTATAATGATATCACAACTGATTTGCAGGTTGGCAAAAACCACAACAAAAAAAGACCAGAGTTGTAAAAGAATGGAATGATCCTTTAAAGCGGGGCGACACCCTGAACTGGTTGCTAGTCCATCACAGGGCCCACACGCAGTCATTCACACACCATTCATACCTATAGACAATTTAAAACTCCCATTCACCAAACATCTTTTGGACTGCAGGGGTATATAGATCTGCACAATCACAGAGAGAACATGCAAACCCCACACAGTGTTACATCAAAACTTGTGACCCTACTTTTAAAACACACTATTTCAGTCAGGATACGGCAGTTACGGTGGTCCCTTGCCAACCATACAGGACTTGCACAGCTCTAGAGCCTGGATATGGAAGGGGGGGGCAGAATCAGCACAGACCCCCCCCCCCCCCCCCACTCATCAACCCAGAACACAGTTTGTTTGAACTCCTAACCCTCTGGCAAGCGCTACAGAGCAATGTGCACCAAAACCATCAGACACAGGAACAGCCCCCCCCCACACACACACACACACAGGCCATCTCTGTCACGAACACACAGCAGCACAGTGCAATAATGGTCACTTATTGCGTAATAGGACACTTTTTACACAGCCCCTTCTGGTCAAGATGTCTCACCTACATATCTACAATGCACACTACCTCTTTATTTACCAGATGTGCAATACAAATATAAAATTGTAAATACACATACAACTGCTGGTTATAAATTGTTATTGTTATAATTATAATGTAAATATGTAATATAATATATATTACATAATATATAAATCGATATATAGTATATATTTTCAGTATATAATATAGTATTGACATATAATATATAAGTATTATAAGTTATAAATTATTCAGCCATAAAAACTATGTATGGTGTGTGACATACCTTGTAATGTACACATACGTACCTACAGTATTCTATTTATTATTCCATTTATTTTTGTTTTTCTTGTTTGTTGCCTCTTTTTTCTTTTTTCTTTTATTCTATTTTTTATATATTTTTGTGCATGATATATATGTAAGTACTAGAAGCTATTGTAAACCAGAGTCGAATTACTCGTATGCATAAACCCACTTGGCCAGTAAAGTTGATTCTGATTAGATTAGACATACAGTCAAATTTAAACTTCTCTGTCTCAGTTTTTTTTCCTCATGCGTTCTTGATAAAAACTAATTTTTGGAAAAAACGTTTATGCATGAAGTTCTACTACTACTACTGCTTTGGGCTGCTCCCATGCATTAGGTTCAAGATGGTTAAATTTAGGCATTAGGTCGGAGGCGGGCGGTTCATTTTAGACGTGGGTTCAGGCTGATTAAAATGGGCACAGATTTTAATCATAACACCAGAGCTGGCTCCATGATGCTCTTGCTCCATTAAACGCAAACGCCGGTTTCCGCGAAGCGCAACAGCTTGTCGTTTACCCCGGAAGCTGAGCAGGCGTGCAGATCATGGGCACGTCTCAATAATGTATAACAGGATGAAACGACCACACATCTGTTTTCATTTCCATGATTAACAACTTTTTTTTTCATCTCTAAAGTGTCAGCGTATCCGGGTTAACTTCGTTGAGTGTCAGTCTAAGTAGCGCGTTTGTACGGGAGTGTGTAGGGACCGTCTTAAAAGTTCTGTTTTCATAAATTCAACTTGCAGTAACTTTTTATTTTATTCATCAAAACAACTCAGAAAAATTATGCTATGATTAACGATTCTCACCTAGCCTGTGTTTTATATATTATATATTACAATTGGCTTTTGTAATAGCTTTCAGTTTTCAACATGTCAACTTCAAACCACCTCGTAACTATTTCACATCTAGTTTATGAGTTTTACTGGCTGTTGGAAAGCGTAAAACCAGACATCAATTCAATAATCCCCAATTATGGCTATCCCTCAAAATATATTGATATCAAATAACCTCTCATATGTTATTCAGGCCCTCATACTTATTCACAGCTGTTAGTTAGTTTGTCAAAAAACAAAACAAAAACTCACTAAGTGTCATAAGATCCCCCAGGACAGAGGTAATTCTCATTGCCTTAATTAAGATAATGATTTCCTGTTTATATTTTCAACAGGAGAAAGGTAAATTGAAATTAGATGCATAGAATTGTCATAATTAAAGAATTATTGCCCTGTGATCTGGTTTGGTGCCTTTTTTGAAAAACTAACAGCTGTGAAAGTTGTGAGAGGACTTGAATAACATATGAGAGGTGTACTGATATCAATATGTTTTGGATCGATAAAGCCACTGGAAAAATGCAAGTAACAGTCATAATTAGGGATTATTGAAGTGATGTATAATTTTAGGCTTTTTAACAGCCAGTAAAACTCAGTAAACTAGATATAAAATAGTTTCTTGTTTCTTGTTCTTTTTGTTTCACTTACATATACATATAAAAATATACATATAAAAAAGTACAATGTACCTTCAAATGTAATGCATACACCCTGGCTCTCTCAGCCCCTAAAAACTATATATAAAGAAATGATAAGAAAATCAACAAATAAGAAATCCTACAAAATAATAAATCACTGAAGTTATGTAAGGTGCCTACTGTTCATTATTCTGAGCTCCTGGGGGTAAAAACTGTCTTTGAGGCGGCTGGTTGGAGCTCTGATGCTCTGTAAGCGTTGTCCTGATGGGAGGAGGGAGAACAGACCATGTGCTGGGTGGATGGTGTCCTCCACCATACTTACAGCCTTCTGCAATGGGTTTTGTACATGTCCTGAAGCTGTGGCTGTGCCGCTCCTATGATTTTAAAGTCGTTTCTACTATCCTACTAGTTGTTTGTGGTCCTGTTCAGTCAGGTTGCCAAACCTGACTGAACAGGACTGCAAACCACAAACCACAAACCACAAACCACACCAATATGCTTTCAGTAAGGATGCTTTCTATGGTAGTCTGTTAGAAACTGACCAGGGTTTTTGTGGATATTCTGAATTTTTTTAGACATGTCAGAAAGCATCGGTGTCGCCAGGTCATTTTGCCGGGCTTAAGCCCCGAACATTTTGAGTGTAGCTCCAAATATAATCTTCAAGTTAAGCCTATGTGAGGCCTGACAAAAAACGTAACGTGTGAATGTCCAATAGTCTTCATGACATAACAGCCTGTCAAAATTAATGCAGGTCTCTAAACCAACTTCGTGTGTGTGTGTGTGTCTGTGTGTGTGTGTGTGTGTGTGTGTGTGTGTGTGTGTGTGTGTGTGAAAGAAAATTTAGTATTCCAATAAACTAATGTTAACATAAATACATTTAACTTTTTTTTCTCTACTCTGGTATTGTAGCATGTCAATAAATGTTTGATGATAGCAGTTGTGAAGTATTCTGCTTCTACTCAATATTAATACTAATTACTAACAACTATTAATATTTTTAACGTCACAATTCACAATGAATCTTGAGAGTGAACAACAGTAATCTTGAAACCATATGGATGGGTCCATCACCTTCCTAAAGACGTCTTCGTTGTTGTCATTTATCAGTTCAGTCACTGTGGTGTCATGTGTGAATTTCACTATGCGGTTATGATATTTGGCAACACAGTCGCGTGTGAAGAGATGGTTTGACGTTGATATGTTGAAAACTGACAGCTATATATAAAGGCCATTGTCTAGGGTGACCAGACGTCCTGATTTTTTGGGGCAAATTCGGGACAGTCCCAAAATTTTGAGCAGTTGCCCCGAATCCCGAACCCTGTCCTGCTTGTCCTGAAAATTAGTCTAAACCCGAGTTTTGATTAGCTATAGCCTAATAACCTCCTCTGCCACATATGCCACCGGCCCTCCGCATTCCAGTCTTCCTGTGAGGTAGGATAGGTGAATTGTGTGGTCTTCTTCTTGAGTATTACGCCATTATTAGACAGAGGCAGACTTGTCGGTGCTGCCGTGGCTGATTTATTTTTTTACCGTGTGCCCTCTAGCAACTCGTGTTATTCTTTGCACGTGTTAGTAAGAGGACATAAGTCCCAACATATAACACATTTAACTTGGACATTGTGTCAACAGCATTGTTGTAGCCACAACATAACACACTATCCATGCTCTTTCCCTCTCTTTGTTCCCCTGTGTACATGCAGACAGCAAAAACTGCAGTTGCGAGAACAGGGCAAGTGTAGCTGCAGGCACCGCACTGATACAAATAAATAAAATAAAAATGAATTTCATGTAATGGATAATGATTTCCACACTGTTACAAACAATACAGTCATTGTGTTTCTTTTTACTAATTACAGACAGATGACTTCATGTTCATGAACAAAAATTATAAAATTTTGTTGCGTTTTGGCTTTCACGCGTTGTACAGCCACCGTTACTGTTCATTCAGTCAATGTGATGTACTGGAGGCAACGCCCACATTGGCCACGTGACCCCCCCCCCAACTCTCCTGTCCCGAATTTCGACCCATACTAATCTGGTCACCCTACCATTACATAACATATAAAACAGGCTAGTGGCAATCCAATGGAGGTGAAAGGTAGAGGGAGAACAATTAATCATAGAATAATTAGTCTGAGTCGTTTCGATAAATAAAACAAAACGTTATTGCAAGTTGAATATACGTAAATATAATGTTTTTTTTATGTCGGGCTCTACACACTCCCGTAGACAAGCGCTACTTGGACTGACACTCGACGTAGTTAATCCACGATTCCGTCACAACCGCTGAAGCTGCTGAGTTGAACCAGACGGTGAGACATCGGCTGTGTTGTGCCTCTGCACTATTAAACTAACCACAAAACCATCGGTTCCGTTCACTTGAAGCTATCGAGGTTCGAAGGGGGAACTACTACCAAACATTGAATGTGGTTAGGTTATAACTTACGTTGGCGCTCGTGTAGGTACCTGATAATAAATAATAATCATGAAGAAGACACAAGTGTAGGCTGCCAGATGATAGTGGAGTACACACCAGGCCGAAGCGCGCTTCCCTGACGCATGTTTGGCGAGAGCGGCGCGCGCGCGGCGAAAAGAATAGACGGTAAGAGAATGGACAGCGTCGCAGCGCGTGAAGCCATTATAACGCACTGCACAAAGTCCATGTAAAAAAACAACAAAAAAACGTTTAACAAGTATCTACAAATTGACGTCGTGAGTCATCCTTATTGTATAGCCTATGCGACGAAAAGCAAGCTTTACTTGGAACAGTTTAACGGATGTTCCCAATCGTACTAACGTGTAAATGGTGAGAAGCCAAGAAATGTTACCTGTTTGGAATTAAAGTCCCAATGAACAACACAAACGCAGCCCCCTTGAGTTGACGAGGACTCCGCACGCACACAACGATGCATGCCCGTAAGAATAAGGTGAAGACGACACCCGTTTCTAAGTTTCGTTTCTGTAATTCGACGTCACAATTGCTTGGGTGGAAACAACACACGTACCTCTGTCGGTCGGTTTGCATTTATTCAAATAACCGAACCGAACTGCGCCGTGCTATTGAAGGAAGGAAACACCTGCACACAAACATCATGTCAGTGTGAGGCTACCGTAACAAGCTATAATGTACACACATATCAACAACGTCAGTGATCCCCAAACCCTCCTGCATCCGCAGGGTAACAGAGAGAGAGCTGGCTCGCAAGATGTCACTTCCTAGCTTTTTTTTTTTGTTGTCTGGTAGTATCTATTTATCTAGTAGGGCTAATCAGAATCAGAATCATGTTTTTGGCCATGTAGGTTTAAACTACATGGAATTTGACTTCGGTTTTGTGGCTCTCTCAGTGTACTTAACATAGAATAACAACACTACAACACAACAATCTTCAGATATGTACACAAGGATTGACTTATACAGGTGAAATAAGAGGTGATATAGGGCAATGGTGCAGCGGCCTGTCCAGGGCGTCTCCCCGCCTGCCACCCAATGACTGCTGGGATAGGCTCCAGCATCCCCGTGACCCTGAGAGCAGGATAAGCGGTTCGGATCAGGGATGGATGGATGCTGAAATAGATGTTAGCAGTTTACTTACATACATACCTGAGGTAGATGGACATGACAGAGCGTACCAGCATACATACAATGTACAATACAGCATATAAAAAATGGTTAGATTTATTTGACAGTGTTAAGCATTCATTTGAATGACAGTCCACGGAAAGAAACTGTTTTTATATCTGGTTGTTTTAGTGTACCGTGCTCTGTAGCGCCTACTAGAGGGGAGGCGTTGGAACAGGTTATGATCAGGGTGTGATGGGTCTGCAGTGATGTTGCCTGCCCGTTTCTTGGGTCTGGAGGCGCAGAAGTCCTGAATGGAGGACAGGTTGCCACCAATGATTTTCTCTGCTGATTTAACTGTCCATTGTAGTTTGTCCCTGTCCTGTTTGGTGGCTGATCCAAACCAGACAGTGATGGATGTGCAGAAGACAGACTGGATTATTCCAATGTAGAATTGAATCAGCAGTTCCTGAGGCAGGTTGAACTTCTTGAGCTGGCAGAGAAAGTACATCCTTTGCTGGGCCTTTTTGATGATAGTGTCCATGTTAGATGCCCACCTTAGGTTCTCGGAGACTGTGGAACCCAGAAATCTGTAGGTTTTCACTGAAGACACCATGTTGCTGCTGAGTATGGTGGGGGGGGGGCAATGTTGGGGACTCCTTCTGAAGTCCACTGTCATCGCCACTGTTTTGAGCATGTTCAGCTCAAGGTTGTTATGGCCGCTCCAGAGGGCCAGCTGATCAACCTCCCGTCTATGTGCAGACTCGTATCAATCCCGGTTAAGGCCAATGATGGTTGTGTCATCCACAAACTTCAGGAATGTAACAGCTGGGTCACCTGAGGTGCAGTCATTTGTGTAGAAGGAGAAGAGTAGAGGGGAGAGCACCCATCCCTGGGGGGCACCAGTGCTGATTGTCCGGGTGCGGGATGTGATTTTCCCCAGATTCACCAGCTGCATCCTGTTTATCGGTAAGGTTTTAATCCACTGGCAGATGGGGGCTGGTGCAGTGAGTCGGGTGAGTTTGGAGTGGAGGATATCTGGGATGATGGTGTTGAATGCTGAGCTGAAGTCCACAGACAGGGCCCTTGCATAGTATGTCCCTGGGGAGTTAAGGAGTTGGAAGAGGTAGTGCAATCCCATGTTGACTGCATCCTCCACTGACCTGTTTGCTTGATAGGTAAACTGCAAGGTGTCAAGCAGGGGGCCTGTGATTTACTTCAGGTGGGCCAACACCAGTCTCTTGAAGGATTTCATGATCACAGACATTAGGGCAATGGGCCTGTAGTAATTTAATCCTGTGATACAGGGTTTCTTGGGGATTGGGATGATAGTGGAACTCTTGAAGCAGGAGGGGACTTCACACAGCTCCAGTGATCTGCTGAAGATCAGTGTGAAAATGGGGGCCAGCTGGTCAGCACAGATTTTCAGACAGGAAGGTGACATGCCATCCGGGCCCGGTGCCTTCCTGGTCCTCTGTCTCTGGAAGAGCTGGCGCATGTCCTCAACACAGATCCTGAGTGCAGGTGGGGGTTTGGTGAGGAGGGGGGAGTGGCTGGCAGGGAGTATAGTTGGTTGTGTATTGAGGCTGGAGAGGGTGAGGTGTGTGAAAGTTTGCTTTTCAAATCTGCAGTAAAACCGATTTAGGTCATCAGCCAGTTGATGGTTCCCTGCAGTGTGTGTGTGTGTGTGGGGGGGGGTGGTCTCCTGTAGCTGGTAATGTTTTTCAAACCACTCCAGACTGATGATGGGTCGATGGCAGGAAACCTGTTTTGCAGCTTTTAAGGGTAGCACCTTTTTGCCACTCATCTCCCTTGTGGGTGTATTTCTGGCTTTGTTATACCGGATCCTATCTCCACTCCTGTAGGCTTCCTCTTTGGCCTGACGAAGCTGCCTGAGTTTAGCTGAGAACCAGCGCTTATGGTTGTTGAGGGTACAGAGAGTTTTGGTGAGCACATGCATGCCCTCACAAAAAATTTAGACAGCACAGTCTTTACTCTTGACTGCATACAGGTGCGAGATCTAAATACAGTCTCAAATGTTAAAAAATCACTTTAATTAGTACAGTAGGAGACTCAGGCACATCAATTCAAAATGAATTCAGTAGTGATGTACATCATAGAGTACTGATCAGCTCATTTCAGCTGAAATGAAAACATGTTTTTATATTGTCTTTATGCATGCTCACTAATCTAGGTAAGAAAATCAAATAAAGAAAGTTGAATCAGTTCATCTGGACACAATGTTTATTGAGAGACATTGTGTCCAGATGAACTGATTCAACTTTCTTTCTTTGATGCTTTTATATTGTGTTCTCTGCATATCAGCATCAGGCAACTGTTGGCCTAAAGAGTAGGGCTACTACCAATACAACTTGATATGCATATGTGGTCGATTATGATATTTTGCCTTGGATTATAATGAAGGACCACATTAGTCTAAATCAGCATATATAATTGGCTGTGGTATTTTTTATCACACAACCCCTTTTTTTCCCTTCTGTATAGCCCCTCTCCTTCCACCGTCTCATGACTTTCCATTATTATTTGTCATTCAAAGTGGAGGTGGACTGGCTGATCTGAAAACAAGCATGGCAAATGTTAGACCATGAAACGTTCAACCTAGCATCTGGCCATTCATGTTGTGTTTTGGCTAAATATATCTCAGGTTTTACTCCAAAAGTAATTCAGGCATATGATACAATGCCAGGAAGTGGTTATGCATTCTTCAAAGGTTTGTAAAACAAGACCAACAATTTCATTCAGCCATGCAAAATGAGTTACAGTGTTCCGTTGATGAGCATTATTTGATATTGGCTCACTAATATTTTGGGCTATCACACCACATCATGATACCTTTACTACAAGCTAAGAGTTTTCACCCACAAGACTGAACAAATAAAAGAACAGAGGCTCTCATGTTTGGCTCAGAATTGAACTTTATTTCAATCAGGTGCATCTCTGATAGATGAATATGTCGGTGACTACATATTCAAATGTTGGTGGTTTTCACAAATTAAAACTGATTGTTGAGTACTGGTTTGTGCATTGGGTCGATTTGAAGACTATGTTGGTGTGTATGCTGATTCAACAGGACAACTTTGACATATGGAAGGTGTTCAGAACAAGCGCTGAAAAGAGCTCCCAGCCCAAGTCTATCAGGCAACAATGACTTATAAAAAGTATGAAAATGTCTTCAGCCAGAAAATTTGGCTTGAAGTTCCTTGCTCCTGCGCACCTCTGCTGCATGGTATTCCTGTTGCAAAGCAGACAAACTCTTTTAGACAAAAAGAAACCAAAACTGGGGAAGGAGACGCTTCTGAAGAAATGTGAAAATGAAACCCAAATAGGTTTATATTAGGCATTTTCGGAAATCCTATCATTCAAGCTGTGTTGATAATGGAATTGACAGCCCTGCCTACAGAGTAGCCTGTTTTTCACAGATACCATACTTTTTCCATAAACTCCATTTTCACCAACTGTACTCTATAATTTCAGTTTAAGGTTGTATGCAAATCAAGCTTTGGAGTTTTTTCACCTTAAAAGTGTCTTCAATTTTCAAAATAACTCAGTAATCCAAGATAATACATAGATTTCCACTCATAAATGGATGGCATAGATGGACTAGTGTCTTGTTCATAGTAAGGTTTACATTATTTATTTATTTATTCAGTCAAATTTACCTTTGTTTGTGTATTTCCCCGACAATCTGCAGTTTTCAGATCACTCATAAAATTAAATGTTGATTAAATTCTTTTTTATAGACATCTAAATTATCTATACCAGAGCCAAACAACTGTTCCTTCTCTTAGTTTACACTGCCGAGCAGAAGAAAAGCCAAATGTATCACCAGAAATAAGATGAACAAAACAACAACCACTATGCAACTCCATGCATTAGGATATTATTAAGGTAAACAATACCAGTTTTGTGAACACAGTGCACCATCAAAATGTTATAAACTTGCCTTCTCACGGAGCCGCTCCTTGAGGGAGTTGAAATGGGCCTCTCGGTTCTCCTTGTTGACCTCCATCTTTTGGCTGAGCTGCTCCATGGCCCTCTTGCTGAAATTGTTGTTTTCCTCTTGGACCTTGTGGATCACCTCCCGCTCATGCTCCCTCTTCTCCGCTAGTTGTTTCAGCACAACTGCCTCCTGAGACTACAGCACAAAGGGCAGAGATTTGGTGTGGTTAACAAAAGTGTGTGTGTGTGTGTGTGTGTGTGTGTGTGTGTGTGTCAGGTTTTTCTAAAAAAAAAAAAAAAAAACCTGAAACTACCTACCGTGTGGGGACATTTTATGGGTTCCCATGTGGAAAAGGGTCTATTTTAGGGTTAGGGCTTGGTTTTAGAGTAAGTTCATCATCATCATCATCATCATCATCATCATCATCATCATCATCAGTTCCGTAACCTATGGAGGTCATAGGAACACAGCTGATGCCTCAACCAGTCTCTTCCACCGTTCCTATCCATCACAGCTCGCCCCGCGTCCACTATGCTCATCTGTAGTCATTCTCCGGGTTTGTTTACTCAAGTTTTTCTCGGTCTACCTCTCTTCCTAGTCCCTTCTACCAGGCCTTGCAGGATGTCCTTTGCAGGTGTCCTTTCTGTTCAGCAAACATGCCCAAACCAGTTTAATTTCCTTTTTTTGTTCCTTTTTTTTTTTACCATTGTTCGTAAACTATCATGGTGACCAGTAACTTCCTTAACTCTGTTCAGCACTTCAGTGTTGGTGACGTGAGCTGTGTATGGGATTTGCAGTAATCTTCTAT
Source organism: Lampris incognitus (assembly GCF_029633865.1). NCBI lineage: Eukaryota > Metazoa > Chordata > Actinopteri > Lampriformes > Lampridae > Lampris > Lampris incognitus. Next base: position 116,252,980 of record NC_079212.1, read on the forward strand.
ATGCTCTAAATTCAAAGGCTTGTATTTTTTTCTCCATGGCTTTTGTTAGGGTCCAGGATTCTGCACTGTATAGAAGAGTTACTATTATGATGGTGTGGAGCAGTTGCATTTTTGACTTCATTCCAAGGTTTTTATCTTTCCAGATCGTGTTGAGCTTGGTCATTGCACTTGTTGCGATGACGACTCTGCTCCTAATTTCTTTTTCCGATCTTCCGTCTTTGTTAGTCACAGATCCGAGATATTTGAAAGACGTGACTTCCTCAAGTTTTTCGCTGCCAACAATGATTTCCGTGTTCTGCTCTTCAATCTCACCAGTCTCCCTCCTCAGGTGATCTTTTGTTGTCATGATTTTGCTTTTTTTTTAGTACTGATCGATATACCCATGTCCTTAGTTGCCTTGTCCAGTCTTCTGGTTATTTCAACTAATTCGTCCCTGTTGCTGGTGATTAGATCTATGTCATCCGCAAAGCAAAGGTTGGTGATTTTTCTTCCGCCGATTGTGAGAGTTGGTTCAAAACCCTCCATAGCGTTGGTGACGATCTCTTCAAGGAATACATTGAAAAGGCACGGTGACAGTAAACAACCTTGTCTCACTCCTACTGTTGTAGCGAACCAGTCGCTGAGTGTGCTGTCCACTAGCACTGTTCTTTTCGAATCTTTATAAAGAGCTTCGATAACTTGGACAAGATGTTTGTTGACGTTGTGGGAGTGCAGGAATGAGGAGACGGAGAGATCGAGTCGAGTCAATTCCGTTTACTCGCAACACAAAACGACACCGATACAGCACAATCTCTCGTGGCAACCAGCTAACCGCTAGGCTGCTGCAAACATGGCTCCACCCCGGAAACTCCAAGCAGTGCCAACGTCAGCACTCCGAACATCTGCGTTAAAGGAGCAGCAGCCCCTGGTGAATCTACCCTCAATTGTGTGTCACCACAATGTTATGTTTTCTCATGATTTTCAATAGAGCTTGTTGCCACCCTCTGTCGAAGGCTTTCTTAAAATCAATAAAGTTGTGATGGGCTTCTCGTTGATGTTCTATAAATTTCTCACAAAGAACCCTCAGCTTGAACATTTGCTTGGTTGTGCTTCTTCTAGACCTGAAACCAACTTGTTCTTCAGCAAGAGTCTGCTCAACTTGTGGTGTGTTTCTCCTGAGAATGATCCTGAGCATTACCTTGCTCCCATGGGTGATTAAACTAATAGTTCTGTGGTTGCTGCATAATTTCAAGTTTCCTTTCTTTGGAAGTGGAATCAGTACTGAAGTAGCCCACTGCGTAGGCCATTTCTTCAGGCTATAAGTTTTGTTGCAGATGCTAAGTAAGTAAGATGTCTATAACTTCGTTGCTGCCATCTTTGATTAGTTCCGCTGGTATATTATCTGCTCCTGGTGCTTTGTCATTTTTCAGATGTTTGATGGCTTCTTCAACTTCGCATCTTAAGATGTGATCTTTGTCTTCTGTGCCTTTGTTCTCATCAACTATCAGTTGGTTGTATACTACCTGATTTTCATTGCGGTCACAATTGTAAGGATCACTGCAGTATTCTGCCCACCTCTTCGCAATCGCTTTTTTGTCTGAGATCAGTTCTCCATTTGCGTCATTAATAGCATATGTCTTGACGTTTTGTTCCGTAGTTAATTTTTCACTGTTTGAAAAGCCATTTAGTGTTGTTGTGCCTCAGGTTATCAATACTTCAGCATTCTTTTTCAATCCATTCCTCCTTATCTTTCTTCATCGCAGCTTTCACTTTGTTACATTTTCTGTATTCCTTCTTGCATTCTTCAGAGCTGTACTTCAGAGCTTTGGCTTCTTGTCTTCTGTTGCATCACTTCAATGTTCTATCTTGAATCCATTGATGTTTCTTTGACTTCTTTTTACCTAGTATTTCTATTGCAGCTTTGTTAATTTCTTTCGAGAACATTTCGGTCACTTCTTCAATATTGTCTAAGTTCCGGAGAGTAGCAAAATGTCCTCCAATTCTGGCTTGGAATTCATCTCTAACATTTTCATCTTTTACTTTTTCAAGGTCATATTTTATTCTACCATTCTTTTCTCTTTTCTGCTTTTTCAGCTTTATATTGATGGTCATCATCACCAAATCGTGGTTGCTTCCTATATCAGCTCCAGGAAATGATCTTGTTTTATTTTTTATAATGCTTGATTGAAACCTTTTCGACATTAGTATGTAGACTATTTGGCTGTGGTTTATGCTGTCCAGTGAGTGCCATGTTGGCACTAGTTGGTGAACCCTTTACGGTACAATGAATTATTTTTATTCATTTATGGTATTATTCATTTTATCCTTTATGGTATAATGAATAATTATTATCTTTTGGAGAAGTGATGACAAAGGTCACAGTCCAGTTTTAAAAACAAGCGTTGTGTGATCATTATTTTCTTACTTGGTGATTAGCGGGACAAGACATGCCAAGACTTTAGCCTCGCAAATTGGCAAGATAATGACGTATACAAATCGGGGACACTAAGAGTTGCAGAACAGTAGGCTACATGATGAAAGCACTAAACTTTACTGAGTTGGTGTATAGTTTAACCTGCCACCTGCTGAGAGAAATAGTTCCAACGTAATCTGATGCCTGACAGTGATCTCAGGGCCTCCCCATGTTACACTTAAGCCACCATCTTGTTGAAAACGCTGTGAGTTTTATTGAAGGATATTTGAGGAAAATTGTCAGAGGCAGCAACTTTAGAGCTCACAATGACTTATTCAATATGGATGGGAGATGGTTGGCATCTCAAACAACTGCTACCATAATTGAGAGCAAAGAGGGTATCTACAGGCAAAACTAGATGCTGGGGTGTCCGGGTGGTTTGGCAGTCTATTCCGTTGCCTACCAACATGGGGATCGCCGGTTCAAATCCCCGTGTTACTTCTGGCTTGGTCAGGCGTCCCTACAGAAACAATTGGCCATGTCTACGGGTGGGAAGCCGAATGTGGGTTTGTGTCCTGGTCACTGCAATAGTGCTTCCTCTGGTAAGTTGGGGCGCCTGTTCCGGGGGGGAGGGGGAACTGGGGAGAATAGTGTGATCCTCCCATGCACAGCGTCCCCCTGGCAAAACTCCTCACTGTAAGGTGAAAGGAAGCAGCTGGCGACTCCACATGTATCAGAGGAGGCATGTGGTAGCCTGCAGCTCTCCCCGGACCGGCAGAGGTGGTGGAGCAGCGACCAGGACAGCTCGGAAGAGTGGGCTAATTGGCCAGATACAATTGGGGAGAAAAAGGGAGAAAAAAAATCCCCCCCACACCAAAAAAAAAAGCTAGATGACATATGCTGATGTGTAGATGCAGATAATGGTTGACAGAATTGTCAGAATGCTTCTGATGCATAACTCCTGGCATTGGGAGGCCTGCAGCGCCGGCCCTCCAGGGACAGCTGGCAAAAGGCAGCATACACAGCCCTGGATAAATATTTTCCTCAACAGTTTTCATACCCAAATACCAACAATGTGAAACTTATTTTTCATTAACGGCTACTCTTCAATGGAACAATTTACAGATGACATCGTGTCTGCACATGCTGTACTCACAAAATGAGACCTTATGCCACTGTGATGTACTTAGTTGACATGGCAGCAGTTTTATGTCAGTTGTGACCTCGTTTGTAACCAAACCAGCTCAGTAACTATCGATTATTATATAATGCTGCATGAGAACTGGTTACAACACACAATAGTTTCTAGGTCATTCTGGTGTACTTGGTCCAACCTGTGGAAATTTGTTTGATATTGACATCCAAATTTATTCACCCACTGCAACTTTGCACCTTGACCTCTGATAGGTAAATATTTGACAAAAGTTAAGTTCTATTAAGATTGGTCTCCATCAAAAAACACTTGCAGTCAGCCTGTCATGTTGTTGCAGTTAACTTTGGGGTCTTTGAGTTTATAAGGCAATCATATCTGAATTATTCAGTAACGCTTATTTAAGGAGAGAGATTGACAGAGTAATTAAAATGGATTGGATGGGAGACACAGACCAGGAAGAGGTTGAACTCTGACTATAACCAGATTGGATGCGGTGAAATATTTCTATTGCAAATAAAACTATCAAAACGCATTTGTACTCTGCTCGTAAAAATTAGCATATTTCAAAAACTAATACATGTACACAGTTCAAATAACTTACGCAGCGTTAAGAACTATTTTGTTGAATTTTCTACGTTCAGAAATCGTTTTGGATCAATGTGATTTGTATGTTTATTTAGTAAAAATTGATTGAAAACATGCTCGATTTTTTTTAACTTTATGAAATAATTTCAATACTTTTAGCAGTTATTATGGTTTATTGTCTTACATAACCTTTTAGATTAGGTTGTACATATTTTTGGGATATGAAGCATTTGAAGATACTCCCCGAAATGACATCACAGTAAGCAGAAATACCAACGTAGGGCGTCCGGGTAGCGTAGCGGTCTATTCCGATGCCTACCAACTGGTTCGAATCCCCGTGTTGCCTCCGGCTTGGCGGGAAGCCGGGTATGTGTCCTGATCGCTGCACTAGCGACTCCTCTGGTCAGTCGGGGTGTCTGTTCGTGGGGGAGGGGGAACTGGGGGAATAGCGTGATCCTCCCATGCGCTCGTCCCCCTGGTGAAACTCCTCACTGCCAGGTGAAAAGAAGCGGCTGGCGACTCCACATGTATCGTAGGAGACATCTGGTAGTCTGCAGCCCTCCCTGGATCAGCAGAGGGGGTGGAGCAGAGCAGTGGCGTAACGAGGAATATTTTTGTAGGTGGGCCTGAGTGAAAATGGGTGGGCCAAAATTTTCCAGCAATAATCCTTCAAACAAGACGCAAATTCGAACACATTACAGCAGTAAACACATAACACAGGTTTTTAATACGTGACCAAGAAACATACTAAAACTTTAATAAAAACCCACTTAAACAAATACCACGCCAGTCATTGTCGCCAGGCTCTGCACAACCATTTAAACATCACTGAGGAAAACAGCCCGACTCGGTCTAAAAGATCATGATACAACATGTAAGCTATAGGCCTATAGTACACGTTTTACAGCACAATGTGTAGACGCCGAGGGCGAGCGTTGAAGATCGAGATTATTTCATTATAGTCCAAAGAGTCAGTAAGTTCCCTTTCAAAGGACAACAGGGATAGATTGTTGAGGCGTGCAGTTAGCATGGAAGATCTTAGACATGTTTCGATATGGCCTGTAGTGGAGAAGAGTCTTTCAACAGTACATGAAGTCAGGGGAATGGTGATCTTTGCCCTTAACAGTCTGTTAATGTTTGGGAAAACGTCAAGAGTTGCAGCTGTCCAGCACTTCAATGAGGGATGGGTAACACTGACCCCTCTCCACTTTACGACGCAGTGCCTGAATGAAAACGGTCCATTCCGAACCCTCAAATTTACCAAGTGCAATACAATGGGGTTTGCTAGCCTGATGTTTCGAGCATGCCTGGCGGAGGTGCTTCCAATCTACAAACCCGCTTCGAAAAAAACGTGTTTTCCATATGGGGCTCGGGCCTACACATTTTACAGAAAACAGCGTTCCTTGCTGAGCTGTATTCAAGCCACTTAAATTCTTCATACCACTTATGGGAAAAAGAACGTAATTTTCCTGAAATGTTGGTTGCGGGGAACACTAATTTAGGCTGCGAGGGTGGCTCATCCACAGCGGACAAATCTGGCGGTGGCATGGTCAAGGGAATCGTCTCACTGTCGTCAGAGGGGGGAGGAGAAGCTGCCTGCAACGGAGAAGCTGTAGCCTCCTCTGTCGTTCTCTCCGGCGGTATCTCACTCTCATTGGGCGGCTCAGTCGGTGCTGGAGCAGGTGTGCTTTCCTCCTCTCCATCCGTGGCTTTTTAAAAAAGCGGAAGATTGAACTTTGTTTCACCATTCCATAAGTTATGGCTAACTGTTGGCTATTGGATAGTTAGCAGCAGTGAAAAATACAGAGCGTGATGGTATGCGCGCTCAGATTTTGCAGTTCTATGTACGTAAAAGGGGCCGGCCTACGTGCTTGTAAGCCAGCGTGATTGGGTGGGCCTGGGCTTGAAATGGTTGGGCCTGTGACAGGCCAGGCCCACCCGTGGTTACGCCCCTGGAGCAGAGATCGGGACGGCTCGGAGGGCTGGTATTGGCTAAGTACAATTGGGGAGAAAAGGGGGGGGGGCAGAAAAAGAGAAAGAAAGAAATACCAGCGTAGGCACTGGCGCAAATGAGGCGCAAACGCCAACCCGGCAAAAGCTTTTTTTTTTCTTCTTTGTCATGTGAAAGAAGTTGATTGAGGAATAAAACAGCCCATTCAGCCATGACTGTTAATAAGGATCACCCGCTACCTTGGCTAAACAGTTTAAATGACAAGATGCACGTGATGGACAGAAGCATACGATGGAGACAGAATAGCAGGAGCCATAGGAGTGGCCCAGCCATGTCTTCACCTTGCAGGACAGTAGTACTGACTGCAACATGGTGGACAGTTTACATGCCAAAATCACCATTATATTTTCCTAAATAAGATCTGTGTTTCACACAGGGTTAGGTCTCCCACTGGTTTTGTTCACCTCTCACAAATCTTGTGAATTTTGAAGCTATGGAAAGAAAGCATTTCACACAGGAAAAAAAACCCCAAAAAGGTCAATGACTTTTCCCCGTGTCAATCACAGACCTTATTTGAAGTGACTTGGTTTTTTTTCCAATTGAAAAATAGATAAGGGTTTGGGACAGCGAATCATCTGCCACATTGTGACTCCCATATATGAGAAAGTGAGATCTGACCAGGCCACTCCATAATCACTCGATGACGTTTAGGCTAACATCCTGCTTATTCCCCGACCAGCCCACTGGTACATTAAAAGAAGGAAGAGAAAAAAAGCCACTTTAATTGACATTGTATTTTTTACAACAAATTTTATTCACACAGTGAAATTTGTTTTATGCATTTAACCCATCCTATTGTATAGGAGCAGTGGGCAGCTGCAGCGCCTGGGGACCAACTCCAGTTCTGCTTTCCATTGCCTTGCTCAGGAACATAGACAGGAGTATTAACCCTAGCATGCATGTCTTGATGGTGGGAGGAAACCGGAGCACCCGGAGAAAACCCACACAGACAAGGGGAGAACATGCAAACTCCACACAGAAAGGACCTGGGATGGCCTGGGGTTCGAACCCAGAACCTTCTTGCTGTGATGCAACAGTGCTAACCACTGGGCCACCGTGCAGCCCTATAGCTATATCACTTATCCGGAAAAAAAAGAAGAAAACCTACCTTCCTCCTCTCCTCAGCTGCCTCTAGCCTCTTCTGTACCTCCTCCAGGGACACCTGCCTCTTGGGGGGAGAAGCCAAATGCTGCGACTGGAGCTTATTTGGGAACTGGTCAGCCGGGGCCTTAAGAATCACCTCAAACGACTGGCCGGATGCACGCTTGTTCAAGCTCTTGACCTCCATGTCTGACCAGGGCAGGGTCAATGTTATGTGCAGGACAACAAACGAAATTACTAACTTGTCATAATTAGTTTTAAGTGTTGTTTCAATACGTGTTATTGACAACCTGAACAATTTGAAACCTGCTGGAAAAACTGTTGACTCAAGTGCGAAGGAAATCAGAAACATCAGGCATGCCGGCGAAGTCATTGAATATCAAGCAACATGGCAGATTTTATGCCAATGTTTTCATTGCAATAATACAAACATATGAATGTTCTATATGAAAGGATGCAAACCAGACACTATTGAACTTCAGGCACTTTACTCTGCATTAGCCATCATGAAATGACAAACGTGACATCAAAAGCTTTGTTATGAAAACAGCGAAAATGTCTGCGATGCTTTCATATTTTCTATGTCTATTTCTGCCCCCCCCCCCCCCCAATTGTATCCGGCCAATTCACCCACTCTTCCGAGCCGTCCCGGTCGCTGCTCCAGCCCCTCTGCCAATCTGGGGAGGGGCTGCAGACTACCACATGCCTCCTCCGATCATGTGGAGTTGCCAGCCGCTTCTTTTCACCTGACAGTGAGGAGTTTCATCACGGGGATGTAACGCGTGGGAGGATCATGCTATCCCCCCCAGCCCCCGAACAGGCGCCCCAACCGACCAGAAGAGGCGCCAGTGCAGCGACCAGGACATACCCACATCTGGCTTCCCACCTGCAGACACGGCCAATTGTGTCTGCAGGAATGCCCGACCAAACCGGAGGTAACAACGGGGATTTGAACCGCTGATCCTCATGTTGGTAGGCAACGGAATAGACTTCCACACTACCTGGATACCTGTTTTGATTTTTTTCTCGAGCAGGACTCCTGTATGTCTTAACCAGGGTACATAGAGTTCATTCAGCCTGAGTTGTGACTCCAGCCTTTTTGATGTGTGACGCCTATTTTCCAGTTTTTAACTTTTTTTGATTCATGGTGGCCCTAACATTGTCATGTGTACAACTCTTACATAGACGGATGGGCAGACTAAGGTGTTGGCAGGAGGTCTGATAGGCAGACAGCTGCTTTTTAGACTCCAGAGATATACGGTGGACTGACAGACAGACACACACACACACACACACACACACACACACACACACACACACACACACACACACACACACACACACATACCTCCATGCTGATCGAGTTTGATGAGGTGTGGCTGTTTGTTGAAACAGGAGCAGAGCAGAGAGATCATGGACATCTCCTTTATCTTGTCCATGTAGGCTGTGACAGGGAAGTGAAAAAGAGCAATCTCAATCCATGCAGCAAATTAGCGAGACATTGTTAAATTGTGAAACCCTATACGTCTCGCTTGGCCAGTGTCGCTTCCTCTATGGCTCAGTCATAAGCCACTGTTATGGTCTTATGTAGGAAGCAATCCAAAAGCAAATATTGTGGAAAAATGTTGTCGCTCCTTTTTCAGTACATAATTGAAATCAATCTTCAAGGGTGTCATGCCATGTGTTCCACGTGTGAGCGCGTATCACCTCTCAAAATGTATATGTTATCACATGGATGATTCATTTGTATTACCTGTGTTTGGATGGGCCGAGTTAAAACAGAAGCGATTGTGAATAAGGTCAAAGACAGGGCGAAATTTATTTAATAAAGAAGGGTATTGCCTTTATCAGGCAGTGATAAAAGTTTTATTGATGCTTTTATTGTATAATTGTTCATTTGGTTGAACACTTCTCAGGTAAAGTTGGACTTTAAAACGTATCTTCCATTAACCTTTTGAAGATTATAATTATATGTAGGTACTCTGGGAGGGATGTGTGGTGGTTTGGTGTGTGTGTGTGTGTGTGTGTATGTGTGTGTGGGTGTGTGCAAAGTGAAATGGTTTCATAAGGTGGGTAGAGTTTCCTCCTTTCCAAATGGATATTGATGCAGCTACCCAAAACCTCCAAAGTCAATGAAGCAATTAGGCTTTGAAGGAGGCTGCTTCTCCCTTGTAATGGCAACTGTATGAACATGAATTCATAGCTTATATTGCTTTGGATAATCACCCACTGGAAACTGTGGACCTCTGTAAAGCGATTTGTTCCTTTGCACAGATACAGATTCAGATGCAGAGAATGGTATGATCAGCTCCTCTAGCGGCATTTACAGCATTAGCATTAGCATTTACCACAGAATTCATAGGTTTAAATTTAAGTGGGCATGATATGCACATATCCCCACAAACTGTTACGCTATCATGTCCAAACCGATTCATTCATGAATTGCAACAAATTGTCTTTGTCAATATTACAGTATGTTTGCATAGGGCATACAAAAAAATATATATTTACATAATGTTGCCATTATTTGGATAGCATATTATTGGATATTCTTTCCACCAGTCCCTCCTGAAAAAAAAAATCGAATGGATTTGACTTGTTATCAACTGTTTGTTTTGTGTAGGCTAGACTGGAGTTTAAGAAGTAGTCAAGGCAACTGAGAGACAAATCAGCTGGTCTGTTCCTCAAGGCAGAAAGAACCAAACATGCAAAACGGTATGCAAATGTAAATTAGTTACAAAGAAAGAAACTGCACTGCACTGTGAATGTGAAAATCCATTGCTTGGTTACTACTATGACATTTTCTTTAAAAATTGTGGAAATATGCATTTACAAAAAAACAAACAAAAAAAACATGCACATGTGCTCTGTTCGCATGTGATATGATTACTTGATAAGAGAAATTAGGAAATGTCCACATCAACTTCCCAACCAAACCTATGACCATGACAGAATGGGCTATAGTTACATATTATAGTCATTCTATTATAACCTACTGAATCCACTGTTGCCTACATGCTGGTGGAGAGAGTAGCTCTGAAACTGCCAGATCATAAAGGAAAAGCAACTTCTTTTGTTGTGTCACTGAGATACCAATGACAATGAAGTTGCTCGGCTACTTTTAAACCGTCTGCAATTCCTGTGGACATGTGACCAACTGTGTTTTGAAACATTCATCATACGCAATTCAATTTCCTGTAAATGTTGCTAAGATTGAAGAGGTTAGGGCTATGGTTGACAAGAAGATTGGTTGCTAAGGAAAGATTGTTGAATAAATGCAAACGTAAAAGAAAGCATGTCTTGATGCATGCTCAATAATCCAGGTAAGGAAATCAAAGAAGGTTGATTCAGTTCATCTGGAGTTGAGCGATGAAACGTATCTGTCAATAAACATTGTATCCAGATGAACTGATTCAACCTTCTTTGATTAAAAGAAAGAACATCTTGAATATTAAAAGATGTATCAGTAAATGTGTAAGAATGTTTTCAAACCACATACAATGCATCTTGTGTTTAGTGAAGGATATTAGAGTAGAAGGGGGTATTAACAAATGTTACAGTGATCCAGGAAGTGAAAGTATACCTGATAGAAATCATGAATTCGTTGCTCTTTTGACTTCATATCTAAGAGTATGATCATTTTTAAAATCCGACTAAAAAGAAATCTTTCCAAGTGATTTCAGAATATGTTCTGTATGCAATATCCCTTGTTCAACTACACAAACAGGTATCACACCCAACAGTGTTTCACTTCCTTAAAAAGGATTCTTCCTTCATTAGATAATGATTTCACTGACATGGGTGGCAGGGCTCAGGTTAGATCTGGATTATCCACATTTCAAAGTGGGATAACACAGTCGAAAAATTTGACAGTAACCTGTTGTTTAAAAACTGATGAAACACATAAGAGAAGGGCAGCTTTTACATATTTCTCTCTGTTTACAGCTGTTACATACCAATCTGTTTTGTGTCCCTATTCATGTGCCAGGGGACGGTTAGCAAGGGAACAATCACCTTGGTTTCATACCTCAAATCTGCATAACCAGCTGAGAGCAGATTAAGTAAGGAATTCAGTAAGTAATACTCATAAACAATCATATGATTATAACATATACTTTATTATCAAATAAAAAATGCATGGCTAATAGATTAACATATGCTCACCCAATAATTTTATTCAATGCAATGCAAATCATGACTCAAGTGAGTTTTAGGTCCGCCTTTTAAAGATCTGTCCACTATATTTTTCATATCTTCTTCACCTTTGTTGCACTTCTCCCAAAATCAACAGCTTTCGGCTGGAGGACTGCATCCATGGGTGATTGACGGGGCAGTGTGTTGTAACAGTGCCAGTGCAACATATGTGCCTGATATTACGGTGTGCATTAAATAAGTAATCTTGTGCATAGGCAATAAAGCGGAGAGCATACAATCACAATCCTACAACACCTGAGTATTGAAGGGTTGTGATGCACTGTGAACCATCTCTTTTCTCTTTACATTGTTCCGGCTTTGGTGACATTGGCACTTGCTTCAACGTGTACAAAGGATTGTTATTGATGATGAAACCCGCCCTCTGCTGCTCAAAATGGCATCTAGTGCAGTCAGTGTGCTGCTTCACTGGCACTGTTGCAACACACTGGCTGTCAAACAGCAAGCAGTATGTTTTGTCCTGACTCAAAGGGCTTCAGCTATTACCAAGTAATGGAAGCAATGTTTTGAAAACATATCAAGTGCAAAAATTACTGAACTTTAATTTATTACAATCTAAATTGAGGTTGTAATAAAATGCACCAAACATATGCTATGATATTTGTTTAGCTGCTGCTTTCTTAAAAGAGGAAGTTAGCTTAATGGCCTTGGCCTTGCTGACCTCTCAGGGAAGCAGAGACATCATAACGCATCATAATGCGGTATGATGTCGGCCATTACGGGGATGTCCATTAGGACTCATTAAACACCAGACACACGGATTCGTGGATTCAAATACGTCATCAGCGGAGTCTTGTGATTGGTTTGCTTGCTCCACGTGAAAGCGTCTTTCGTTAGATGGATGTAACCCTTCACGCGCACTTCCCTGCAATGTTACTAGTTCTTTCATTCACATCACAGCCTTACCGGCATTTCCCCTGACATGAATCAGGTGCAGGGCTCTCAAGTTTTGAACTGAGTTCAGAGTGAGATTTTGGCGGCGGCGGTGGTGGGGGTTTGGTTGGGGTGGGGACGGGGGTCTGATCTGATAAATTACATAAATTCATACAAATAAAATGTTTATTTAATTCATCATTTTTCAGTGCAGGTAGAACTGGTGATCTGAACAAGAACAGGAGAATGTCACTTAATATGCGCAGTAAGCCCATATGTAGCCGGGTGGTAAATCTGTTAAATGATTTTCCACTTAAATTTTGTATAGTTTAACTGTTAATATATGTAATTGTTACACTGTCAAGCCATGTAAAATGTTATTTGATGTATCTAAATTGTGAAGCAGATTGTGAGTGTATTTTTATAGTTTTGGTTGTCATTGCATGTTTTGACCAGTAAGTGGCAGTGTTGCGGACTTTTATTGTAACTCCGTGCAAGTCATCCAAGTGCATCTTGGGTACTCTTTCTGCAAGTTATCCAAGTGCATCTTGGGTATTCTTTCTTTTTTTCTTGTGTGAAGCACCTGAAGATTGCGGTGTGACGGTGCTCTGACTCCGTAGTAAGTAGGGGTAAATATCTTGTGAAATATACCTGTAACATTATTCCAAACAATATTGTGTGTCGGTAATTTGACAAGATGGTTTGATTTAGACGCTACTGGAGTTGATGTTCGGTGATTTTGGGCGCGAGCCGTCGACCACTGTTCGCCATTGCAGGCATGACAAGGTAATGTTGGCGTGCATAAAGCCACACCATGCCATTGTATTTGGGTAGTAAGGGAAATGTAAAGGTTTTATATGCATTTTAATTCTGTTTAAAGGTAACTGACAGAGTGAGAAGTTGCGCGATCTTCAGGAAGTTCCACATGTCTTTGTTAAACCCTGTTTAACATACATAGTCCACTGCCGTATTTTGCACCGTATGTTGTATTTTGTATTTATTATTTTCCTTTTAAAATCTTTTCTCTTAAACTTGCCAAATCTGTTAACATTTATGAGCTGTTTGCTCGAAAGACACAGGAATTTATGCACTCAGTAAAACGATCTGCATTCGAAGGTTCAAACAATAAAATTAAAGCTACAAGAACCCCGGAAGTAATTGTGTCCTGTGTGGTATCTAATTCCATGGGCTACATAATTTTGGTACCAGGAGTGGGGTGTAGCTAAAAAATTTTTTTTTAAATTGGCAACAGAGTGGCTTATTTTTACTAAAAAAAATAAAATAAATACGGCAGTGGTGAAGATTGCTGGTGACGTCCGTTGGTGTTGAGTCCGAAGCCATCCTGCTGTGGAGGTGGTGACCAGCGAGAGACGACGTGAGGGGCTCTACGAGGTTCTGGTGCTTCCTGTTTCACACGACTCCGTACCAGCGCAGAGGACTCTAGCGCTAACTTCAGCTACAAAGACCAAGATCCAGCAAGGCTCCAAGTTAAAGACTGTCCTTGTAGTATCCTTGAACCAGGTTTTGAACTAAATATCCTCATTTATACTGGACTGAGTAAAGATTAATATATCATTATGTCTAGTGATTCTGGTGATGAAGGGAGTTCACGTAATGATAATGGCCACACCTCAGGTGGCATAACGGGTATAGGTGAAGGTGCTACAAAAGAAATGCAGACCACCATGCAAGAGCTCGCCAGACTGCGAGATGAGCTCACCAGGTTAAATGGTGAAGCAAGGGCTCAGAGAGCAAGTGATAACAGTGCACCCACACGTTCATACATCTACGTTCCAAGAGAACGCCAGATCCAAGCATTTAGTGGGGGGTGTGGTACAGACAGGAGATCTATCGAAGAGTTTATTGAAGAGGTTGAAAGGGTTTTAAGATACAGAGAGCAAACAACAGAAGAACAATGTGACTATATACTATCTCTATTGCGTGGCCCTGCATTAGAAGAGGTGAGACTATGCATGAGGGGGTCAATCAGTGGGGCCCAGTGATTTATACTCTTACCTGAGCAATGCATTTGGGGAAAAGCGCAGTTACACACAGCTTTTGCAGACCTTTTACAACCGTAACCAAACTGATGGAGAAGACCTCCGTGACTACTCCCATGCACTATCCCAGATTTTGAGCTCTGTAGTGAAACAGTCCACAGATGTAATACCTAATGAGAAAACTGTGCTCTGAGACCGGTTTATTGAGGGTTTAAGAGAAGCAGCACTCAGGCGTGAACTCAGGAAAATGGTTGGGGAAAAACCAGCGAGCAGTCTTCTAGATGTGAGGAACGAGGCCCTCCTGTGGGAGATGGAGGACAGCAGGTCTCATCGTCCCAGGGTCATAAAGAGCAACCAAGTTACATCAGAGGTTCCAGAAACCCAGTGCTCTACTATTAAAACAAACAATGACCAAGGTACTGCATTAAATGATGTTCGGAGAGCAGTAGCCCATCAGGAAAAACAGCTAGCAGAGTTAGGGAAAACACTCGCTGATCTAGCCTTTGCTGTAGGTGAACTGAGTAAGCGCAGCACTCAACAGACATTCCTAGAGCCCAAGCCACGACCTAGACCCCAGCCAAAGTTCACACCAGATGGTCAGCCTATCTGTTTCAAGTGTAGAGGCATAGGTCACATTGCAAGAAAATGCTCACAGGCCAGAGGGGGTCATGGGGACGCAACACCTAGTTCTTATGTAGTGCAGGAAAACTCGCACCCTCAGTTGTCATGAGCCACACAACTCGAGGGGAGGAAGCTGGCTCACCAAAAGAGACTCCAGACAGAAGCAGGATCTTAGAGCGTGCAGTCGGAGAATGTAAAACTGTTGAGGTGAAACGACGAGGTGTTACAGTGTCCTGCTTACTTGACACTGGTAGCCAGGTCAGTACAATTTCTGAGAGTTTTTTCAGGGAACACCTGTCAGTGAAAGGCGAAGACATTCACCCGGCATTTGAGTGGTTAAAGATCACTGCAGCTAATGGATTAGACATACCCTATATGGGCTATGTGGAGCTTGATGTAGAAGCCATGGGTCTGACTATCCCAGAGCGAGGTTTTCTGATAGTTAAAGATTCTGAACACTCTTCCTCTGTTCCAGGTCTAATAGGGATGAACATTGTCAAAAAATGCAGAGAGCTAGTACACACTGAGTTTGACACCACACTGCAGGAGAGGTTTGACTCAAACTGGAGAGAGGCTTTTAATCATCTTCATGCAGTACATGCAACAGACAGACTCTCTTTCGCTAGGGTAGCTGGTAAGGATGTAGTCCATATGCCTGCTTCATCTGCTGCTACAGTTATGGCTAGGGGACTCAGGACCGTGAGTGAGGATGGTTCTTTTTTGTTGCTGGAGTCTGTGGGTGTCCCCGTTCCTGGAGGTTTGGTTGTTGTGCCTACTTTGGTTTCATCGGGCAATCACATTTTTCCAGTCGGAGTCATGAACATGTCTGATGAAGATATCTGGCTAAGGCCACGGACTAGGCTAGGGGTTTTGACTCAGGTAGACTGTGTGAAAAGTGATGAGCTTTGTGAGGTACAGTTCCAGAGAATCTCAGCAGACACTGAACAAGTGAGTATCAGTGAACACCCCGAAACACCGACAGATGTGCAGGAAATTCTCGGCAAGCTCAATTTTTGTGGTAGCCCAGAACAGCAAGCACAGCTGACTTTGTTACTGGAGAAGTACTCTTTTGTGTTTGCAACAGAAGATGAAGATTTAGGCCACACTGACAAAGTACAACATGAGATCCATCTGACAGATGACATACCTGTAACACAGCCATACAGACGAATCCCACCCACACAGTACAGTGAAGTCAGGGAACATATTGGCAAGCTGCTTAAAAAAGGGGTCATTCAAGAAAGCTCCAGTGCTTATGCTTCGCCCATAGTGCTAGTGAGAAAGGCAGATGGTAGTCTGAGGCTATGTGTCGATTACAGGAAACTCAACTCAAAGACAAGACGTGATGCATTCCCGCTCCCGAGAATTGATGAGAGTTTTGATGCGCTGAGAGGGGCAAAGTTCTTTTCGACCATAGATCTGGCGAGCGGATACCACCAGGTAGCTATGCATGAGAGAGATCGGACTAAGACTGCATTTACTACACCGTTTGGTCTGTATGAGTACGTGAGAATGCCTTTTGGTGTTTGTAACGGTCCAGCTACATTTCAGAGACTTATGCAAGTTACTATGAATGATCTCATTTTTCAGATACTCCTGGTCTACCTAGATGACATCTTGGTTTTTTCAGAGACATTTGAGCAGCATTTGGAGAGACTTGAGACTGTGTTTAAGAGACTGGCAGAGACGGGCCTTAAGGTGAAGTTGCAGAAGTGTGCTTTTCTACAACAGTCAGTAAAGTTTTTGGGTCATCAGGTGTCAGCAAAAGGTATAGGAACTGACCCCTCCAAGGTCTCTGCTGTTAAGAACTGGAAGGTCCCAACCACTGCCAAAGAGCTGGAGTCGTTCTTGGGTTTCTGTAGTTACTACAGGAGATTCATTCGAGGCTTCTCACAGATTGCCGGGCCACTGCATGACCTAGTCAACAAATGTTCAGGTGTGAAAAAAACAGGGAAAGTAGGTCACCAGTTTTGTAATATGTGGACACCAGAGTGTGACTCTTCCTTTGAGCAGTTAAAGGAAAAACTTACCTCTGCTCCCATTTTGGGTTTTGCCGACTTCACACAACCATTTGTAGTTGAGACAGATGCTAGTCAGCATGGATTAGGCGCTGTATTGTGTCAGCAGCAAGGTGACACCAGACGTGTCCTAGCATATGCTAGCTACAGACTACGCCAGGCTGAGAAGAATGACCGAAATTATAGTAGCATGAAGTTGGAGTTGCTTGCCTTAAAATGGGCAGTTGCTGAAAAATTTAGGGGTTACTTGCTTGGTTCAAAGTTTGTTGTCCTGACTGATAACAATCCCCTCTGCCACCTCAAGACAGCCAAGTTAGGTGCTATAGAGCAGAGGTGGGTAGCGCAACTGTCTGTTTTTGATTTTGAGGTTAAGTACCGTCCTGGTTGCAGTAATGCCGCCGCAGATGCTCTCTCTAGGCAGGAGTTTGCAGGGGAGCCTGAAACAGACCCTGACTCGGATTTTGACGACTGTATCACTGTGTGTAACCTGATTGAGCGAGGAACAGTTCTGGATCCTGGTCTTGTCTCTAGAGGTCTGGAGTGTTACAAAGTGAGACAGATCCGTGCTGGGGAGTCGAGGTCTGGTGAGACAGGTACTAAACAGGGCAACACCCCCACACTGCCAGGTTATACCAGAGAGGAGCTGGTAGGTTTTCAGGCCGGTGACCCCACCCTAAAAGAGTTTAGGGCATTTTGGGATCGGGGGAGGAGGCCATGTCCCAGAGAGAGAGCAGCCCTGTCTAGTCAAGTGAAAAGATTGTTGAAACAATGGAGATGCATACAACAACGAGAAGGGTTGTTGTACAGGGTTATCACAGACCCACGTCATGGAGAAGTGTGGCAGTTACTCGTGCGTAGTTGTTTGAGGGGCCAAGTTCTAGAAAATGTACATAACAACATGGGACATCAGGGCATAGAGCGCACTGTAAACTTGCTAAGAGGGAGGTGTTTTTGGGTAGGGCTATGCGAGGATGTTGAAAGCTGGGTTAAAAACTGCGAGCGGTGCATTATGACCAAGATGCCTCAGCCAAAAATCCATGCTCCAGTTCAGGCATTCCTGGCCTCCCGACCTCTAGAAGTGGTGGCTGTTGATTTTACAGTGTTGGAGGCAGCTTCAGATGGCCGTGAAAATGTCCTTGTTGTGACCGATGTGTTTACAAAGTTCACACAAGCGTATTCTACCAAAGACCAGAAGGCTGACACGACAGCTAAAGTTTTGCTAAGGGAGTGGTTCATGAAATATGGGATCCCAGAGAGACTGCACTCAGACCAAGGTCGAAATTTCGAGAGTGAAATTATAGCAGAGCTGTGCAAACTCTATGGGGTTATAAAGACACGGACAACTCCCTACAGGCCACAGGGAAACGGTCAGTGTGAAAGATACAATCGCACACTCCATGACTTGTTAAGGATACTCCCACCAGAGAAAAAAAAGCGTTGGCCAGAGCATCTGTCTGAAGTAGTATATGCCTATAATGTCACTCCTCATTCCACCACAGGGTACTCGCCTTATTATTTGCTTTTCGGGGTACAGCCACATCTCCCAGTAGATGCTTTATTAGGGCATGAGTGTGTGTCAGACAGGAAACAGGATTGGTTGTCTGTTCATCAGGAGAGACTCAGACAGGCACACAAGAGAGCCAGAGAGTACTCAGAGCAGAAGGCAGCTGAGAGGATCTCACTGCAAAATGAGAAGGTGTATTGTCCTCCTGTGGACATTGGTCAGTTGGTTTCCCTACGTCACAGACCCCCCGGTAGACATAAGATTCAGGACACATGGACCTCAACAGTCTACAAGGTAGTTGACATCCAGGGTACCACACACACTGTTGAACCTTTTGAGGGAGGTCCAATTAAAAGAGTTCATAGGTCAGAGTTGCGACCTTGTGCAAAACCAGTTCCCAAACCAAGAACTAGAACTAGGTTACAGACCACTACACAGCCTGTAGCTGAGGATGAGCCTGAGTCACCTGAGGCTGATTTTGTTATTGTTGAGGAAGTCATCCCTTGCCGGCTTGTGCAAGTACCTAACCTGCCTCTTGCAGCAGAAAGTGTTAGTTTACATGTGACAGCACCCACAGATGAGAGTGACGGTGAAGGACCTGAGGAAGGTTATTCAGATATGAGAAATTGTGGCACAGAAACAGAATGTGTTAATGATGTGCATCCAGATGTTAGCGACAGTGACTTGCCCATTATTGAAAACAGGGATAGGCCCGCACTAACAGATGATGCTGGTGGAGCAGGACGTAGAACCTATGCACCTAAACCTGCCATTAGGAAAAGCAAGCAGGAAATGGCTGGATCTCATTCAAACCCATTTCATCTGCCAAAGTCAGCCAGTAATGCAGTCTCAGTCAGCACAGACATGGTCTCTAAGGTTTTGACAAGCCTGGGTGCTGCTCTCTTTGAAAAGGCCTTGCAGGGAGTATTTGAGTCAGTTCATGTTTCGTAGTCACCGAGGACGTTGACTATATTTGCAGGGGAGTATGTAGCCGGGTGGTAAATCTGTTAAACATGTTAAATGATTTTCCACTTAAATTTAGTATAGTTTAACTGTTAATATATGTAATTGTTACACTGTCAAGCCATGTAAAATGTCATTTGATGTATTTAAATTGTGAAGCAGATTGTGAGTGTATTTTTATAGTTTTGGTTGTCATTGCATGTTTTGACCAGTAAGTGGCAGTGTTGCGGACTTTTATTGTAACTCCGTGCAAGTCATCCAAGTGCATCTTGGGTACTCTTTCTGCAAGTTATCCAAGTGCATCTTGGGTATTCTTTCTTTTTTTCTTGTGTGAAGCACCTGAAGATTGCGGTGTGACGGTGCTCTGACTCCGCAGTAAGTAGGGGTAAATATCTTGTGAAATATACCTGTAACATTATTCCAAACAATATTGTATGTCGGTAATTTGACAAGATGGTTTGATTTAGACGCTACTGGAGTTGATATTCGGTGATTTTGGGCGCGAGCCGTCGACCACTGTTCGCCATTGCAGGCATGACAAGGTAATGTTGGCGTGCATAAAGCCACACCATGCCATTGTATTTGGGTAGTAAGGGAAATGTAAAGGTTTTATATGCATTTTAATTCTGTTTAAAGGTAACTGACAGAGTGAGAAGTTGCGCGATCTTCAGGAAGTTCCACATGTCTTTGTTAAACCCTGTTTAACATACATAGTCCACTGCCGTATTTTGCACCGTATGTTGTATTTTGTATTTATTATTTTCCGTTTAAAATCTTTTCTGTTAAACTTGCCACATCTGTGAACATTTATGAGCTGTTTGCTCGAAAGACACAGGAATTTATGCACTCAGTAAAACGATCTGCATTCGAAGGTTCAAACAATAAAATTAAAACTACAAGAACCCCGGAAGTAATTGTGTCCTGTGTGGTATCTAAATCCACGGGCTACACATATACATGTTCATTATGAATACAAACGACAGGGTTGATGTCAGGTTACAATCTGTCTTACAGTAAAACAGTAAGTACAGTAACTTACTGTACACATAGGATATGGTCTTCTCCCACGTCGTTGTCGTCCTACTTCGGATTTGTGACTAAGTTAGAAGATAGCTGTCCTCTTCTGTCAAGTTGTTGTAGCGGGAATATCTAAATCTTACCCGAATACAGCAATGCTATTATTTGATTGGCTGTTCGGCAGCTATATTCTTAAATTTGATTGGCTGGTGCGTGGCAGGCCCTTCTCAACGCTATGGGGAATCCACTTGATTCCTACCTGTTCCACTGTTATAAAAATAGCGGCGCAACTTGGTGGGCGTTACCCTGATTCTCTGCGTGAGAAATACAAGGTGTGGCGTGTGAGCGTGTTGAGATGCGTGTGTCTCACGCCCAATGCGTGAGACTTGAGAGCCCTGCAGGTGCATTCACGCGTTGCAGTCTTTCCCTGAAATGTTCAGCAACGCTTCCTGCATGGGGTCATGTGTGAATGGGAGCAGGGATCGATATTCAGGGAAATCTGTACCGCCAATTTCCCACCTCAAGACCGTGCAGCATTTCAGGGGAAATGCCGGTAAGGCTGTGTTGTGAATGAAAGCAATAATAATGCAGGGAAGCGTGCATAAAGGGTTACGTCCATCTGAGGAAAGGTGCTTTCGCGTGGAGCGAGCGAACCAATCACAATACTCCGCTGATGACGTATTTGAATCCACGAATCCGTGTGTCTGGTGTTTAATGAGTCCTAATGGACATCTCTGTAATGACCGACATCATACCGCATTATGATGCGTCATGATGTCTCTGCTTCCCTGAGAGGTCAGCAAGGCCAAGGACATTGTGATTTATTTGAAAACTCAGATGCGTGTTAGCTCACGAAAAAAATACAATTATTGTCTCGCGTTAAATATTAAATACGTTACGAGAACAATGGCGCCCGCCATGTTGCTGGAAATAAGACACACCTTCAGACGCGTTGATCACATGTACATCTGGCCTTGGCCCCTTCTTCTTCGTCTGTTGAGTTGAGCGGTTGGTATCCATAAGTGTTGCATTACCGCCATCTGCTGGACGGCCCCTTGCTCCATCTAGTCCGGCATGTGTGAAAAGGCGCAGGGTGGAACTGTTCCTGAATGTAGCTGCATGTGTGAATAATGTAAATCACTAGCGGTGCCTGAAAGGTTTTCCCAATAATTTACTGGGAACTATGCGTGAAAGGCACTTTACATGGTCTTGCGTTTAGAGATTGGCGGTACAGATTTTCCCGAATCCATCCCTAAACTCCTCCATTCACGCACGACCCCATGCACGAAGTGTTCCTGACCATTTCAGGGAAACTGCGTGTGTGATGCAGTATGGATAGATTGGACTCTCCTTCTAACTTTCAAACATTTCATTCATAGCCACTTACTCTCACTTTAAAATTGTTATTGACAGTCAAAAAAAGAAAAATGGAGGGAAGATGAGTAAGGGGCTAAACTGACTACAAACTATAATCTGTTTAAAAAAATCCATTGGAAAATGCATCTACCAAAATACAGGGCAGGATGTTAGCTTTTAAATACTGCAGAAATAATTACAAAACTAATTCGATGTATCCATATGTGTCCTTGGTATTATTCTCACAAAGGGTAGCTAAAATATTGAGTAGTAAACCGTTGTAATGGCAGCATATAATATGTGGCCAACCGTTTGCATCACAGTAGGCGGACAGAAAAAAAGGGGAGTCTATCAGAATACTCTGCTTCATTTTGTCAGTACCATCTTCAAGCAGGACAAGGCGACTGCTTGCCAAACATGACAGGAAATATAGCAACAACACTACCACTTCAGCTTACTTGTAGAAATCCCATCCCTGTTTCTTCGATTGAGATGCCTCAAAATGGCTGCCTGTGTCTGCCACGCCAATATTAAGAAGGAAATAAAAGTGTCTTATTTCAAATATGTTTGGAAGATGAAGCAAATGAGTAAATTATTCATGCTGAGACTCCAAACTGTGAGCTGCTGGCATAACATGGCATCGATTGTGAATTCCTGTTTCCTTCTCAAAGGAAATAATTTCATGAAGAAGCTTCCTGGGGAGGTTAAATAGCATTAGATGAACCGTGTATGCATATCTGAAAAGAACCGGGAGGATTCATTCAAATGCACTCATCATTAGCGCAAGAACAGGGAAATATTGGGGCATAGGCCATGCAATGCTTAATAAATTATTCAAAAGCTTTGTGCAAGGAAATATATTACTTTGATAAAATGATATTATATGGTTAAATAATCTTGTAAAGGTGATTTTCTAATAACAAATTTACAATGTTTCAGTTTATTTTTATGGAAAAGGCTGCTGCCCCTTTCCTCTGAGGTGTGGTATTATTGTCAACAAGCAACAGAATCCAGGAAGAGACAAAAAGAATCAAAGCCACCAAATACAAAACCGAATTGTATACAGCATCTGCCTGTGACCATACATATCTGCATGTACTCTTATCTTAGATCTGTATGCATCAGCGTTTCAAAAACTGACAGTCTCATCATGGCACCGCTGTGACACATATGATGCAGACTCATAACAGCCTGGTGACGCCATAGGCCTCATTCCCTCATAGCGTCCTTGGTCCTACTTAACTACTCTCATAATCACTACTTAGATACACATAGGCACATACACATCTAAACACACTCACACACACTCTCAAATGAACATTCTTGAGCTATTCGCACACATACACACACACAAACACTTAAAACACTCACAAGGGAAAAAACGCTATTCCATTACACTGATAGGTCTCTCAAGAATGTGATTACTCAGCATTATGATCTCAGCCAAGGTGAAAATACAAGTTACATCAAAATTTGTCCTCAGACACTGCTGCACCAGGGTGTCATCTGCATGCGGGACAAATGGAAAATTTTAGTTTGCCGCATTGCAAGACTCGTTGGGAGCCCTTTTTTTTCTTTTTCTTTTTTTTTTGGTTAGTGGTTAGCTTCATACTGTCATGACCAGTCTGGTGTTGAATCAGAGGTAGCTGCTTTGTTTGACTGGTGATTGGTACAGTGGGATGTCTGTAGACAATTCAATAAATTCAATGATTACTTCGTTGTACGATGTTATTTAGTATTCATGTCTCAGCATTGTCTGAGAGAAGAAAATTTCAGTTGCCATGACAATGTTGCACAATCTGCATATAGAAACCACCCATAGCATGAGGGTGGAGAAATGCTTGCTACTTCACTACCCAAATTTTGCAAATATTCCCCCTAAACCAATGCAACAAGACATCCGCATCCCCTTCAAACAGCTAGCTGCATTTGAACGGACCAGATGATGGGAGAGAGATGTCGCCTAGTGAGGGAGTTTTATGATGTCTTACCTGATACTGTGCTGGTCATGGCTGCTGTAGGTGGAGTGTGAAAGAGGATGCTGCTGGATGGAGAAGAGGAGAGCATGTGAGAAAGCAGGAGGGAGAGGAGGAGAGGACACAGTGCTGGGTGTGTATTTGTGCCCCTGAGTGGTACGGGGCAAAAGCCTGAGCGCATGTCTACGTCAAACAATCGGCAGCCAATGGTGTACATGTGATGGTGAGGGGGAGTACAACATACCCCTGGGAAGGAGAGGGGTGGGGCAAGGGGATGAGTGGGAGTAATGCACCCATATAAACGTAAATAACAACATACGCACGCACGCACGCACACACACACACACAGTCTATTCTCCCTGATATGGAAGCTTAAAAGCTGTCCCTTTTTTTAATTTGGTTTTCAGATAGAGAGATAATAATGGGGGGGGGGTGAAGAGGGCCTGCATCTCTCCTCTGTCTCCTTGGATCAGACTACTGCCTCACCCATCTGCACCTCAAATATAGATTTTTTTTTATAAAAGAAGCTGTGAAAATGGGCTGCAATGCTAGAAATTAATATCTAAATGCACCTGACATAGATGTATGACACATCTTTTGTTTTTCTGATCTAATTATGTAAAGAAATGGACTTAGTTCTATCTTAGGCGAGCTTTCATCTCCGCATCTCGACTCCGTATCCGCATTTCTGTCATGTAACAAAACTGAGAAACTCAAAATATGTCTGAGGTGGAGTCCTACCCAGGAGGAACAATGCTGGGAGAGGAGATAATGTCCTCGGTGAGGAGTTGTCTTTGGAGCTGGGTCTGGGAAGTCTCTCAGAGGCATGCTGACAGTAAGAGGGTCCATAGGGACAGGCAGAGACATTATAAGTCTCGGACTGAGGGGACACGAAATGACTTGAGGATATATCACTTCTTGTAAGTGAGTCAGTGCTATAGATTGGTGTGGTCATGCAGTGAGACTGAGAGCATGTGCCTTTTCTTGGGCATTTTTCCCAACATCCATCTTTAACACCTGGATTCAAAACAAAATACTGTGATGAGGCATATTTTTCTAATCAAATATCAGTTTACACTAGATATATAAAGGACAGCAGTAGTGCATTTCCCTATTGATGTGAAAACTGGGTGTAGTGCTGATTACATTACAAGTCACTCAGGGAATGGCATCGATGCAATGCATTCATGTGAAATGCATTGTGGGACAAATGGTCCAGTGACTCCTGGTGACTGTAATAATTACGTAGCCTGGAAATAAATAAACCAATAAAGGTTGGCCCTGAACAACAGCCATAATTCAGATGCTGCAAATCTGGTATTTTAGTTGTTATATTAAGATGTCATTTTTTGATTTCGAGCAAACCTGTAAAATATGTTTGTTCACCCAATCTTTTTTGATTGACTTAAATTCAACTGAAATATTCTTGCTAAGCAACCTACCTCTCTACACGTTCTGCAGGTTACACTCTGACCTTCATTAGTTCCACAGTCATTCTAATACATTCATCCATTCATTCATTCATTCATCTTCAGCCGCTTCTCCGGGGTCGGGTCATGGTGGCAGCAAACTAAGTAGGGCACTCCAGACGTCCCTCTCCCCAGCAATGCCCTCCAGCTCCTCCTGGGGGATCCCAAGGCGTTCCCAGGCCAGATTGGACATGTAGTCCCTCCAGCGAGTTCTGGGTCTACCCTGGGGTCTCCTCCCAGTTGGCCGTGCCCAGTAAACCTCCAAAGGAAGGCGCCCAGGAGGCATCCTAATCAGATGCCCGAACCACCTCAACTGGCTCCTTTCGACACGAAGGAGCAGCGGCTCTACTCTGAGCTCCTTCTGGATGTCCGAGCTCCTCACCCTATCTCTAAGGCTGAGCCCAGACACCCTATGGAGGAAACTCATTTCAGCCGCTTGTATCCGCAATCTCACCCTTTCGGTCATTACCCAAAGCTCATACATAATTCATTGATAAATAATGGTGGGAACTTTGCCTATTTGGCCATTAGCTAACCATGTATAATGTTTGCAATATAAAAAATTGATGTAGGAACATGATTTTTTTGTTACATAATTTCATGTGGTATTAGTGAGACCTAAGGAATTAATTTCAAACTGACTTTCAAATATATTTAAGTTTCCCATATCGAACATAACACATGTAAAAGAAAACTTCACAAAAAAATCAGTGTATTTTTGTGCATCTCTCCTTTTATATTCATATTTTATTTATATTATCAATATATATCTTTATATTCATATTCTATATCTGATGAATCTTTAAAAATTTGAGGCCCATCTAAAATTGAAATTTTTAATAAACAAGAAAGACTATAATTTTCACATTAAAACGTTTCATTTTTTGCAGACTATATGATGTTGGTATGTACACTGGAAAGTATGGGCTTGAGATTTAATGTGTCATGCATTAGAGTTGTCTGCGGTGATATCCTGTCCAATCAGCATTGAACAGGAAACTCATTAAGGACAGGAACTGCAGTAGCGACTTGTGAGAGAAAATATACTTAATTGCTGATACAACAGATGTGCCCAAATCCTTGCTCCAGCTCATAAATATGGATCGACAAACCCATTTCTTCATCTAACCAGACACAAATGGCTTCAAACCCAGTACCATTTTGAATACATAATTTTGAAATATATTTTTGAAACAAAACTGACCATACGTATGTCTATTCATCTTTCTCAAGAAGAGAGACTAGAATCAAAATCTCAATTATTTATTGACAAGTAAAGATTATGACCAACTTCAGCTGTGTTTATCACCGAGTTGAAGAAAAACCAGGACAAACAGTGTCAAAGATGCAAAGTACTACTGTGAAGATGTGTAGCATAACCTTTCAAATGCAGTACAAAAAATAACCCAGACTGGAATGTATTGGTCTTAATAATAACTGATAATGATAACTCTTTGCACCAGGAAACCTTTCTGGGATTTTTCTTTTTCCACATGAAACTGAAATCTTATCTCAGTGAAAAAATGCTGCTTGGTTCCTAATTGGGGGGGGGGGGGCACGGTGGCACAGTGATTAGCATGGTCATCTCACAGCAAGAAGGTCCTGGGTTCGAGCCCTGGGGTTGTCCAACCTTGAGGGGTCGTCCCAGGTCGTCCTCTGTGTGGAGTTTGCACGTTCTCCCCGTGTCTGCATGGGTTTCCTCCGGGTGTTCCGGTTTCCTCCCACAGTCCAAAGACATGTAGGTCAGCTGAATCGGCCATATTAAATTGTCCCTAGGTGTGAGTGTGTGTGTGTGTGTGTGTGTCGGCCCTGTGATGGCCTGGCGGCCTGTCCAGGGTGTCTCCCCGCCTGCCTCCCAATGACTGCTGGGATAGGCTCCAGCATCCCCGCGACCCTGAGAGCAGGATAAGCGGTTTGGATAATGGATGGATAGATGGATGGTTCCTAATGCAAAATAGTTATTTAATTTGTAATAATCATGAAAATCCCACCTTTGGCTAAGAGGCATAAACTAATAAATAATAATAATAAATTAAACTTAAATAGCACTTTTCTAACACTCAAAGTCACTTTACAATAAACAGGGTGAAACAAGACAACAGACAAATATAACAGACATACAGGGGTGGATGGGAAGGGGGGCTACGAGAGGGAGAAGCGGCAGCCACACACAACACCAGCAGTACTCTCTGACTTAAGACAGATACAAAAGGGGAAGAAAAACAAACATCATAAACCACATAAATCACAGATGAAAGCAAGTCTGAAAAGGTGAGTCCTGATTAATTACTAAAACTAAAACTAAAAACTAGAGAAAACACTTGTTAGTTCCAGACAAACATAAAATTCATCTATTGTGAAAGCCACTGTCCATGTGCACCGACACAGACACCTTGATAGTAGACCAGGGATGGTGGTTACAAGAGGGTGTAAGGACAGGATGCTGTGTTGCTGTAAAGCCCCTTGAGGCAAATTTGTAATTTGTGATATTTGACTATACAAATAAAATTGACTTGACTTGACTTTCACCAAGAAGGGATGACCTAAGAATCATGTGATTAATTTCATATATAACCACTTCCTTCCTGACCTTGCATGTGAAATTGCATAGCTGTGTGAAGAAGTATGGAGATTTTACAGCCAAAATATTGATTTTCAGGTAAATATTTTTTTGGACCAAGTCTATATTTTGATTAGTACTGATACTGTTTAAATTAGAATTATGTAACTTGTATTAGAGAGTAGTCTCTTCAGTAAAATGTGAGGCATCTCATCTATGCTAATTTCAAACCACCATGCTGCTACAGCTAGCTAAACAATGTCTGACAGGGGTGGGGATGGTTGTAGCACCTTTTGAAAATGTGTTACAACTAACCCCGCAATGACAACTAAACACATTTTCTCTATCTTACTCCTTTTTTCAGCATGCCAAGACAGTGGGTGAGAAAACCGATAGGGGTGTGCCTGCACATGTACTAAAATCTGCATCAGATGAGGTGAGGCAGGGAAAGACAGTATGGACCGTTGCCAAAGAATACTCTATCTGCCATGTGACATTGAGCAGATACTGCAAGAAATCACAAAACCTCAGAGAACAAGGATCAAGACAACTGCCCAGTGTGGGCTATCACAGCAGTCAAAAAGTCTTCAATGTGCAGCAAGAGGATATGCTAACTGGTTACTTAACTGAGGCAGCAGACTTGTATCTTGGACTCACTCCACATGAGAAAGGCCTTCTGAGCGCGTTATACCTAAGTAGGAATCGGTTACTAGTGTATGTATCAGTTCTTTATGTGTATGTATTTTTTACTTTCCTTTAGGTTAGGAAGTTTGCATATCAATTTACAGTGGAGTACAACATCAAACACCCCCAGTTATGGGATGAGAACATGGCAGGCCCTGATTGGTTATCAGGCTTCATGAAAAGGCATCCTAACTTGTCCATGAGAAGTGCGAAGGCAACTAGCTGTTAAGTTTCCCGGAGGAAACTGACAGCTGAAGACCCAAATGCATGACTCACTGACAGGGAGGTTCAATAACACTGTTTAATGAACAATAACAGTATTTTACTTGTCACAAGATTCGGAACACAGGTCAGACAGACAAGGCAAACAAAACCCAGCAAGGAGTAAGGTCAGGAAAAACAAAAATGTGATCAAAACTGAGCAAGACACTCGAAAAAACAGGCTGGATCGTTTGACACAGGTTACATAGCATTTACATATACTCCCTTTCCACTGACGTGAACCTAGTCTTAGCTCTGAACTGGTGCTGGGGAGAGGTGGCGTTTGCAAGTGGCTGCCATCTTTTCGTGCTCTGGTACTTTTAGTTGTTTCCATGTTTATTTGTTATGTGTCACGATGCGGATTGCCTACACAAGGGAAGAGCTGCTGAACATTACACTGACAGGACTGCTCTAGAGGCCGGCAACATGGGCGGGACCGCTCTGGAGGCCGGCGATGTAGGTAGGACCACTCTGGGGGCTGGCAATATGGGCAAGACTGCTCAGGAGATCACCCAGAAGGCAGGTAACCAGGAATGCGGCACTTGGGTGGCCAGCCAGAGGACATGAAACTAGGAAGGCAGCGCTTGAGTGGCTGGCCAGAGAGCAGGAAACCAGGAATGCAGAGTCGGGGTGGCTGGGCAGAGCGCAAGCGGATCTGGTCAGAGGGCGCAGGACCGAGGGAACAGGAATTGGGTAAACAGGAAGCTGAGGGTTGGACCTCTGGAGTCATAGGAACCCACAGGAGCTGGGCCACAGGAGACACGGGAAACTGGGCCGCAGGAGACACAGGAAACTGGGCCACTGGAGATACAGGAAGCTGGGCCACTGGAGACACAGAAAGCTGGGCCACTGGAGACACAGAAAGCTGGGCCACTGGAGAAATAGGAAGCTGGGCGACTAGAAATGCTGCAGACTCTGGAGGCGGGGCTGCAGGGGATACAGGAAGTGGGGAGCTGGCCTTCTTGGGAGGGCTGGAACCAGGCAACCTCAAAAGACGACCGTCTGTTCACCTTGGCGGTTTGGCTGTGGGTCAGCGCAGATGGCTGACTGCTGGAGATCTGGCAGGGTGTAAATAAAGACGGCTGACTGCTGGGGGTCAGGCAGGGCATCAGCAGGTGCTGCCTATGACTGGAGGTCTGGTTGGACGTTGGTAGGTACAGCCAATGGCTGGGGGTCTGGCAGGATGTTGGCGGGTGTGGCTGATGGCTTGGAATCAAGCTGGGTGTCGGCAGGGATGGCCGATGACTCGGGACCAGGCTGAGTGTCAGCAAGGGTGGTGTATGGCTTGGGATCAGGCTGGGCATCGGCAAGGGTGGTTGATGCCTCGGGATCAGGCTGTGCATCAGGAGAGATGGCCAATGACACAGGACCAAGCTTGGGCTTGGTGTTGCCAAAGGCGGCAGGCGGCTTGAGAACAGGCCAGGCATCAGCAAGGTCAGCAAATGGCTTGGGAACAGGCTGGGCATTGGCTGGGATGGCCAACGGCTTGGGAACAGGAACAGGCTGGGCGTCGGCAGGGACGGCAGACAGCTTGGGAACAGGTACAGGCTGGGAATTGACAGAGATGGCCAACGACTCAGGTCCAGGAACAGGCTGGGCATCGGCAGAGGCGACATGGCTCAGGAAAGGGCTGGACCTCAGTAGTGGTGCTGGGCAGCGGAGACCTTTTAGCACTCAGCAGCAGCGACTCTGTAGCGCTGAGCAGCAGAGATTTTCGTGGCGCAGGGCTGGGGGCTGGCAAGTGCAGACAGACCGGGCTGTGGAACGGACTGGTCTGGCTAATGCTACGGGGACCTCCCAGGGCCAGGCGGGTTCCCCAAAATGGGTTTGGGGTAGGAACCAGCTCTGGGCAGGCAGACTGCATCCTGCCATGAAGCATGCCTGTCTAGATGATGCTACAAGGGCTTACCAGGGCTAGGCAGATTCCCAGGAACAGGTTTGGGCTAGAAGCGGCTCGGGACAAGTAGACGGAAGTGCCTCCGTTATGGAAGCAAATGGATGGTAAAGGTGTGAAAGGGCTCTTGTATGCACCAGCAGCCTATTCAGACAGGAATCTGAGTCGGCTGTTCATGTTTGGCCAGTTCGTACTGTTACATTTCCTGGAGGAAACTGACAGGAGAGAACCCAAACACACGACTCACAGATGGGGAGGTTCAATAACCCTCAGTTTAATGAACAAAAACAGACTTTTACTTGCCACGAGGTTTTGAATACAGGTCAGATAGATGAGGCAAACAAAATCTGACAAGGAGTACAAAGGTGAGGTCAGGGAAAGCAAAACTAAGATCAAAACACTAGAAAGCAGAATGAGAAAATGACCGAGTGAACTAAACTAGGAGACATTGTAAAATGACTGACTGGACTGAAACGGGAAACATCATGACACTAGCTTGGGGAGAGCTACAAGCTTTAACCATACAAATGTGGAGGCATTTTTCAAGAAGCTTGGGGATGTTATTGAGAGGTATAGCTTTGATGGATGCGATATATGGACTATGGATCAGACTGGTGTTACCAATGTCCAGACAACTGACTGGGTAGTTGCATGCTGTGAATTGAAGTGGATTGGATCAATAACTTCTGCTGAGAGATATGCCTTGGTTTCAATAGAATATGCAGTGCAACTACTGGGAAATTTCATCCCACCCTTTTTGGTTTCCCACGTAACAAGGATTTCTTCTTTTACCTTGGACCACCTGGTAGTGCTGGGAGTGGTAATGGCTCAGGCTGGAGGCAAAATTATTTTTTCTTGTTCCTGGAGCACTTTGCCAAGCATACTAAGTTCAGCCCAGAGAAAAAGGTGTTACTCCTGCTTGACAACCACAGCTCACACATTTCAGTGAAAGCAGTTAACTACTGCAAGGCAAACAGGATCATGCTATTTTCTCTACCCCCACATTGCTCACACAAACTTGAACTGCTAGATCAAAGTGCCTATGGTCAATTGAAGATGTTGAACTCAGCTGGGGATGCCTGGATGAGGATGAATGCCGCCAAGATGATGACCATTTTAAATTTATGACCATTTATGTATCTGGCCTGTTTGTTGTATTATCTGTTGATGTACGTATACTGTACTTCTCATGTTCTTTTATATGTATTATAATCAGGGCGTTCTTGTAAAAGAACATCTGTGATGTATGTGATTTTTGATGTTTGTTTTTCTTTCCCTTTTGTATCTGTCCAAGTCGGAGAGTACTGCTGGCGTCATATGTGGCTGCTGCTTCTCCCTCTCATAGCCCCCCTTCCCATCCACCCCTGTATGTCTGTGTTATGTTTATCTGTCGTCTTGTTTCACCCCGTTTATTGTAAAGCGACTTTGAGTATTAGAAAAGCGCTATATAAGATTGATTTATTATTATTATTAAAAGACAGCTTGCTCTCAATGGCCCTCCCTGTTTAATATAAAGGTTATAGTAATAATAAAACAATAATAATAATAATAATAATGTGCCATGTCTTGTGAGGACAGCTCTGTCCACAGCTGCATCACCCAGCAACATCAGATCTGGTTCAGATCCAAAGACATTTGGTCAATTAACCCAGATGTATTTCAGAAGCATGACTTTGCATCTTCCCAAGTCACTAACCATCCAGAACCAGCTTCAGTGGCTTCTGCAGCTTCCCAGCAACTGCCACCACTGTCTCAGATGTTCTCTGCAGACACAGCAGTCTCCACCCTGCTTCAGACATCCTCTGTGGACACAGATGCCTCCACCCTACCTCAGATATCCTCTGCAATCACTGCAGCCTCAGACATCCTCTGCGGACAAAGCAGCCTCTACCCTGCCTCAGACGTCCTCTGCGGCCTCCTCCTCTTCTCCTGCTGAGTCCTCAACTAAAGTGTTCAGTCCCTCTACTGTAAGACCATTTCCCAAAGCAGGACCAAGAAAGACCACAGGTACCACAAGGAGGAGATAGTCAGACATCTATACAGATACACTGGTTAAGCAAGCCTTGGAGGGAAAAAAAAGAAAGAAAAAAAAGAGGAATAGTAAAAAAGAATGTTTTGACATTCTTTTTACTATTCCTCTTTTCTTCCCCAAAAAAATTGGCTTAAAAAAATCTTTCCAAAAATTGCCTTAAAAAAAGAAAAAGCCTTTTTGAAGGCAATTTTTGGAAAGAGGCAAAACAAACAAAATCATGCAGAGAAAAGGCCAGCCAAAAAAGACCCAAGAAGGACAAGGATTAACATTCGGACACCTCAGATGAAGAAGATTTCTGCTTTGTGTGCATGGTCCTTTGGAAATTCCAAACCCAAAGAAGAGTGGATCAGATGTGTAAATTGCAATTTCTGGATCCATGAAAATGCACCCTTGGCAGACTTGTCACCACTGCGACTGATTAAATGGATAACATGCCTGCAGGCACACGCACACACTTTTTTGTTCACTGCATAGCTGATGTTCTTTAAGAAAGCACTTCTAAAGTTAAAGATCAGCACCACTTCCAGGGCAAATACAAACACAATGACACTGTTCTTCATTTAGCCTAGTACATATGTTTTAGAAGAAAGTTCCTCTAAAGTTTTAAAAGCATCAGCAACAGCTCAATATTGTGGATCACAATCATTCTTAAAGTGATTTAAAAGTCAGTGGCAAATTCATTTTGTTCTTGGTGAATCCCAGGCAGATGCTGAAGTGTTGGCACGTGCACAATAAATACATTTAGATGCATATTTTGTGGTGTGGTCTCAATTTTTAATTCTTGTTTCTTATTTTTACAACTTACCATATGTCGTGTTACAACCCAGTACTGGGGGTTGTAGCAATGGAACTCCTTGTATTTGACATCAGTTAATTAATTCTGTGATATAGTTTTGTAAACATTCGTTTTTGTAGCACTCTTTGTGTCAAAATTTGAGAGCTCTAACACTGCGCGTTATAACAAACAGACAAAAAGTGTTACAACCATCCCCAGTCTCCCTATAAATGATTACTGACAGGTTGCTTTTCTAAAATTCCAGGTTTATTACAATGACGTATTATTTGTCTGTGACAGAGGACATTGCTGTTGAGATTTGACATCACTCCATATATAAAATTTAAGTGAAAATGTTAAATGGTCCACCATAAGTTAGGCCAATTTTTTCATTACGAGAAGTAGACTATGGGTTGTTGGGAGTTGAGGGCGGTCAGCTGTACAACTAGTTACAACGGATGGTTTCACCAGTTAGTCAATATTCATTTTATGCACAGAGAAAAAGAAACAGGTTTGAAAAAAACAAAAAACAAATCGTATTTGTGTAAATCAATGATAGAACTAAAAATAATGTCAGTTTTACACAAAACAGTGACAGGATGAGAAATCGACTTATCAGTAAACCTCAGAAACAGAGGTTTAGTGGCGGGTCAGATAATAAACCATCCCTACACCGAGCAGAAGAGACAACACTGCTTCAAAACTGTATAGTCAATACACATCTCATATGATGTATAATAATACAAATACTCTCACACACAATCTGTAATAAGTCTGTAAACTAAAAACCCAAACTGATGGCTCATATTCACAGCAGTCACTCAAACACAGGGAAAGAGGAGCGCTATTGGGTTTTATACTGCAGGTCTTCATGGAGAGCAAAATGAGTGTTAAGTCCAGGTGTTTCTGAGCAGTTTCTGTAGCTCGCTTCTTAAGTAATATCCTTCTGCCTTGGTGGCCGGTGGATGTTCCTGATCACACATTTCACCATCCACTCAATACCTTCATGAACCCCATCCCTGTGGGAAAATGACTTTTAATTGCACATATCTTTCTTGTGTGCAAGTTAAGACCATACAGTATGGCAAGCCATTTTATCATTTATTCATTGTAAGGCAGTTGTCACTAAAATTTAAACACTACTATTTATTTTTCATACATTAGTCCCTACTCTGTCACTAGCTGCTATTGTAAAGCTACTAGTTGCTAAAATTAGATACTCGTTCTATTAGAACAAGCATTAGTTACTCATTTCCTTGTGACTAGTTACTTTTATCTTTTACTAATAATTCAATAAACACTAGTTCTTCTATGTTAGTTACCAGTATGTAATTGTTTTAGTAAATAAAATAAATGAACACTAGTTCATTTACCAGTAACTAACTTAAAAAGCAATATTCAGTACTCTGATAGTATCTCTTTTAGCAACTAGAAACTTGACAGTGACCATCTTGATGCGTGCTCAGTAATCCAGGTAAGGAAATCCCAGATCTACATGACTTCTTAAATCTCAACTGACGGCAGGTATCCCCACCTTTATAAATATTACAGTTGCATAACGACCCCAACTAACGATCAGTCTCATATGCAAATTGCCGTGACTATTAACTAGAGTTACAATGGTCATGTGTACTATTCACAGAGGATTGGGGAATAGTTGCAATCACAGCATTGTAAGATGGCGACAGATATACTCTTAGACCGTGTCTGTGGGTGAGAAGCCGGATGTGGGTATGTGTCCTGGTCGCTGCACTAGCGCCTCCTCTGGTCGGTTGGGGCGCCTGTTCAGGGGGGAGGGGGAACTGGGGAGAATAGCGTGATCTCCCACATGCTACGTCCCCCTGGTGAAACTCCTCAATGTCAGGTGAAAAGAAGTGGCTGGCGACTCCACATGTATCGGAGGAAACATGACAGTCTGCAGCCCTCCCCGGATCGGCAGAGGGGGTAGAGCAGCGACTGGGACGGCTCAGAAGAGTGGGGTAACTGGCCAAGTACAATCGGGGAGAAAAAGGGGAAAAAAATAAAAAAGCTATTTGTTAATACTGAATAGCAACTAGTAACAATGTAATTGTGACAAGTGAAAATCAGAATAGCAACCAGTCATCGATGAACAGTTACTAGTGACTAAAATATAATGACTAGTAGAATTAGATTAACAACTAGTGCTATTTAAATAGTGACTGGCAGTTAATGAAAAATTGACATTTAATATAGTATGATGCCACATAAGGTTCAGTTCAAAGCAGCTTGGTATTTTCCTAGTAAGAATATGATAGCGATTACTGCCTTTATATTAGGTACTAGTAACTAAAATAGAAGAACTAGTGTTTATTGAATTGTTACTAGTAAAACGGGAGGTGTTGAGTATTGGGCCAGATGTCCTAATTGCCAAAAGGAATGTGAAGCGGTGTGGTGGCCTCTCGCTTCCTGGTGTAGTGATTGCCGCGGGTCCATCAGGACCTTAGCATATGGCCACTCCTACACAAATGTGTCCACAGCAGCACCTTCTCGTGGTACCTCCTGTTTTCACAAAGTCTGCTGCGGGGGCGACCGGGTTCCTTGTGGTATAGCTGAGTGGGTCAATTGGACTCGTTGGCCTTGGTTGGCAACCAATCTAGGAGAAGGACAACTCTAACTTCAAACCTGGGTAGATGAAGCTCGTTAGCCTATCGGGCAGTTCATCTAGAAGAAGGCAAACTCTGAGTTAAAACCTCCGCTGCCTTGCGGGTATACTCGTCTACGGGAAAGACTTCGGGTAGAAACCCTGAGGAAAAATCTGCATCCGTCTCCATTGCCAGTCGTCTCGCTAGCCTTGCCACTGGTAGTAGGTGGTCTCGGACGTGAGAGTGGGGTTGATGATGCACAACTCTTCCTCACTTTAATCATTGCGCAAGTCATCAGTCATCCATCACAGGATGACTAGATGGTTCTTGTCGCTGCGACGGACAAATAACATAAATAACAACTAGTAAAACAGAGAACTGACTAGTCATAATCAAATTAGTAACTAGTGCTTATTCTAATAGAACTAGTATCTAATTTTTAGGAACTAGTATCTAATTTCTAGCAACTAATGACTTTACAATAGCAACTAGTGACAGTCATAAGAGCAACTAGTGTTTAAGAAATAAGTGCTAGGGTCTAATGTTTAGTGACTAGTGCCTTAAAACAAATAAATGATAAACCGCCTGCCATACATAAAGCTTTCATTACAATATGTTACATCCTGCATTGCACCATTTTTCTTTTTTTTTCATTTTTCCCCTTTTCTCCCAATTATACCTGGCCAATTACCCCACTCTTCCGAGGAGTCCCGGTCGCTGCGCCACCCCCTCTGCTGATCCAGGGAGGGCTGCAGACTACCTCATGCCTCCTCCGATAATTGGAGTCGCCAGCCGCTTCTTTTCACCTGACAGTGAGGAGTTTTGCCAGGGGAACATAGTGCGTGAGAGGATCACGCTATTCCCCCCAATTCCCCCTCCCCCCTGAACAGGTGCCCCGACCGACCAGAGGAGGCGCTAGTGCAATGACTAGAACACATACCCACATCCAGCTTCCCACCCGCAGACATAGCCAATTGTGTCTGTAGAGATTACCGAACAAGCTGGAGGTAATACGGGGATTCGAACCGGCAATCCCCATGTCAGTAGGCAATGGAATAGACTGCTACGCTACCTGGATGCCCTCACCACACATCTTTGTTTTAATGGAGAAGTGATAAGTGATAACTAAATTGTTGCAGCTTACACAACAAAGAAAACAACAACAAATCTTTATGGTTAAGCTTAGGTGCTTGCGAAGAGGCCTTGATTACACCACACCTTTAATATTTTGTTTTTTTTAATTTGTGACAGTGGCAATGAGAAGCCACTATGAAGCACACTCATCTGAGTTATTCATTAATGTACCTGCTTTAGCCACAGTTTATCCAGTCAACTTGTAATTAATCTGAAGTACTATTTATGTTCATGCCGGGATCCATGACAGAAAATACAACAAACTTACCCTGTGAGGGCAGTACAAGGCTGCACCAGACAATCTCGCTTTCCGATCTTTGGAGCACAGTCACTAAAAGCTGTTTTGATGTCCGGCACAGACAAACAGTTCTGAGGAGGTAACAGACTTGATTAATGGGTGGAATGATAAGTTGAAGCAACCAATAAGATAAAGACGTGTGATGGGCTCAGTTTAATCAGGGTGAATTTGTAACCAAAAAGTAATTGCAGTATACTGTCGTTTATTCTCATCCAAAATAATAAGAAACCCGCAAAATAAAATTCTTAACAACATTTATTCTTGCACGTTTAACAGCAAGTATGGCATCGACATACTTTATTAATCCTGACACACCTTACCCTGACTGTTGGCCATTAACTGAGTGACAAGTTTCACACACCCTTTAGTAGTTACACTTTTTTCATAAACCAATCAAGTGTGTTTTTATCACAGTGACTGTAATTGCAACAACAAAATGTCAGTTACGCTAACTGTGTAACTATACACATTACATACCTCTACATCCTGCTTGTTTGCCAGTACAAGGAGTGGGACACCTTCTAAAGTCTCGCTGCTAATCATTTTCTCTGGACAGGATGATAAAGGACCTGTCAATCTAACAACTAACAAGTGCAGATGCAACAACACAGCACTCACATAATGTAGGGTAAATGCATAGGATGATACATACCAAATGCCTCCTTCGACTGTGATAGACGCTCCTCATCTGTGGAATCTATTACATAGATAACTCCATGGGACTCAGCATAGTACTTTAAGGATGAAAACAGGAAAACAGGATATTAGATTAAGTACTTAGGCTCAAAGAGAATCAGTGAACTTTGGAGATGATTAAAACATTGCATGAGAAGGGCTGGGTACTGATCTTTTATTAATATGTTGACTTTTGGTAAAAGTACTTATTTATAGTCATCAATAAGTTTAAACTGTCATTTTCTGACAGGAAATCATGAAATGCAACACAAAAAAATTATTGCTATTCAATGTGGAAAGGTTTGAGAATTGTGAGACATCAAAATATTTGAGCCATATAAGCAAGAAAAAAAAAAACTAAGGAGAGTAACCGAAAAATACTAACTGAACCTTTGTCAGTTTGCTATTAAGTCTGGAAAGTCTGTCAAGTAAAAAAAATTTAAGTTAGCTGGTATGGCCAGCAGCCGTACCAACATATACCCTGGCTCTGCCGAATGACAGAAGCTAAGCAGGTATGGGCTTGGCTAGAACTTGGATGGGAGACCTGCGGGGGAAATGACTTGCTACTGGAAGTGGTGTTGGTGGGCCAGTAGGGGGCAATCTTTTCTCTGGTCCTATATAAAAATCCCAATGCCCCACTGCAGTGACAGGGACACTGTGCTGTAGGAGATGCCATCCTTCAGATGAGACGTTAAGCCAAGATCCTGACTCACTGTGGTAATTAAAGATCCGATGGCACTTATCGCAAGGAGTAGGGGGTACCCCAGTGTTTGGCAAAATTCCCAACTGGCTCTCTCCATCTGGCCACCTAATCATCCCCCTGTTTAATTGGTTCAACGATTCCTCCCACTCCACGTCAAGCTGATGTGTGGTCTTGCATCACCCAGGTGGGTGCTGCACATTGGTGGTGGTTGAGGTGATTTCCCTCCTTCACTGTGAAGCCTTTTGGATGTCTAGATAAAGCACTATAAAAATGTAATCTATTATGTAATCCATTACTCATATAAATGTACACATAATTTATGGGGTGACAGTGGCTCAGAAGGTAGAGCAAGTTGTCTGGTAACAGGAGGGTTGCCAGTTGATCTTCGGTTCCTCCTTGCAAAAATGTCAAGGTGTCCTAGAGCAAGACACCTAACCCCTAACTGCTCCCGATGAGCTGGTTGGCGCCTTGCATGGCTGACAACACCATCAGTGTGTGTGTGTGTGTGTGTGTGTGTGTGTGTGTGTGTGTGTGTGTGTGTGTGTGTGTGGGCAACTCACAGGGTGTTGTGATGCGTCTAGTGCAGCAGCGTGTAGTTGGAGGGAAGGTGCATGTGTTCTTCCAACCCACTTGCATCCCTCCTGCCTTTAGCTTGATGCCGCTGGCTAGCCTTTGTGGTGAATAGGGAAGCATCCTAGCGTGAAAGCCTTCCCTTGCCAGTACATAGCCTCTTCTTCACCAAGACTCCTGCCAGGCCTCCCCGTGGCCACACATGGTAACTGGGGTCTTGCGGCCCCAGGCTAACTTGGCAGGGGATCTCGGAGCAGCAGTGGGCCCCACAGATATGGTGTGTAGGCCCACTCTGGTGGACATGCCCTGGTACCTATCAACCACTGCCCCGCTGCCTTGTGGGTGAGTCTGGGAAGACATAAGGCTAAGGGAGCTTACCCCAACAGAAAAGCAAGCTGTGGCGGCATGCTTCGAGGCAGTTTCCGAAAAACTGGATTTCCGGCAGCCTCCTGCAGTTGTGTGGTGGCGGTCGTCTAGGGATCCCCCTTGCCATCGGAACCATCTCCTCTACAGTCAAGTCATGTGGCGTTGGGAGAAGTGCACCCCCCATGCCACTCTAAAAACCATCTCTGCACAGGTATCTTCTTCTGCCCGATGAGATTCAGCACCACCTCAAACAAGCCTCAACATCTTTTGGTCGTCTAAGTAGAAAGGTTTTCCAGAACAGCAACCTCAGTCTCCACACCAAAGTGCTTGTTTACAGAGCAGTATGCATCTCTACACTACTCTATGGATGTGAGGCATGGACCATCTACAGCCACCATCTCAGAAGCCTGGAGGCCTTCCATGTGAAATGTCTCTGGAGGATCTCGGCTTTACTTGGGAGGACAGAGTGCCACACACACAGAGGTGTTGGAGCAGGCAGGCAGCTGCAGCGTGGAGTCTACCCTAAACCACCATCAACTCAGGTGGCTTGGGCATGTTATTTGCATGCCCAGCGAACGACTCCCACGTAAAGTCCTCTACGGCCAACTACGCCTTGGTCAATGCACTGCTGGTGGGCAGAAGAAGACCAAATGAAGACCACACTGAAAAGATGCCAGATCAACCCCTCTTCTTTGGAGGAACTTGCTTCCTGCCGCACCACCTGGTGCTCTCATGTCTCAGAGGGAGTGAAGTATATGGAAAACCAGCGCACACAATATCGTGTAGCAAAGCATGTGAAGAGGCATGCTCGCAAAGCTACCCCTGCCCCCTCCAGCACCACTTTTTTTATTTATTTATAATTTTCCCCTTTTTCTCACAATTTAGTGGCCAATCGCTCCCTATTCTAATTCAAATACCCACCCTCATACTGTATGCGTTCGCCAACTGCATCTCTCCAGCCGGCAGTCTCGAAGGAGATGCCTCGCCACTTTCGCGACAAGGCGAATCCAGGCCGAATCACTGCTTTTTCCGACACACCCAGAGATGCATTCATGTGACGAACACAAGCCGACTCCGCCCCCCTCCTGAAGACAGCATTGCCAATTATTGCTCCTTCATCGAATCCGGCCATAGTCGGATCTGACGAGACCGGGGCGCGAACCCCGGTCCCCAGTGGGCAACTGCATAAACACAAAGCCGATGCTTAGACCGCTACACCACCGCGGACTCCAACACCCCTTTTACATGCCCGGTCTGCAACCGCAACTGTGCATCCAGGATCGGACTATTCAGCCACCAAAGGACTCACAAATAGGAGAAGATGGTCATCATCGGACACGATGGACAACCAGCAAGCAAGCAAGCATGTCTGTGTGTGTGTGTGCATGGGTGAATGTGAGGCATTCATTGATTGTAAAGCACTTTCAGTGGCTGTTGTAGCTAGAAAAGCACTATATAAATGCAATCCATTTACCATTTATAATGATCAGGAATCAGGAACACTTGTTTGTCATTTCATTCCATGCACCTGCGCACATGAAATGAAATGAAATATTGTTACCCCAGCCCACAGCAGTGCAACACAAAAACAAAAACACATATCCAAACTACAAGAACACATATATTCAAACTACAAAAAACTACAAAACACATATATCCAACAGCACAAAAAAAAAAAAATCATTGTCCAAGAGAGTGAATGCCAGGATGACAGTCAGAACTGCCGGTCTGCGTGGGCTAGCAGTTAGCATAGCCTGCCCTGCTAAGAAAATAACCATACTGCGTGCAGAAATCTTATGCTGTTTCTTAGTTAGGAAAACTTCTTGCTTTGTAGGTTAACTGCACGAATATTTGCAAAAAAAACCTTTCAAAAGTATTTATAGTGGCTTTCAGGTGCAAAACAAATGAACAAATTAGAAAACGAATCACAGAGAAAAATGACAAGTCACAAAAAAGAATTAAAGAAAAATTATATTAACATTACATTAATAACATTAATTTAAGTCAAACTAGAAATGATAGGCATATATCAGTACGTGACAATTTTCTTTGACTGAATACTGAATCTGTCAATCAGTGTAAAACAGATGTAGGTCAAGATTACGCTTGTTTCCAACAGAGTGGGCAACTTTAAACAAGTATTTTAGTTTGAGGGGGGTGTCTGGGTAGCGTAGTGGTCTATTTCGTTGCTTACCAACACGGGGATCACCAGTTCAAATCCCCGTGTTACATCCGGCTTGATCGGGCATCCCTACAGACACAATTGGCTGTGTATGCGGTTGGGAAGCCGGATGTGGGTATATGTCATGGTCACTGCACTGGCGCCTCCTCTGGTCGGTTGGGGCGCCTGTTCAGAGGGGAGGGAGAACTGGGGGGAATAGTGTGACCCTCCCACGTGCTACATCCGCCTGGCGAAACTCCTCACTGTCAGGTGAAAAGAAGCGGCTGGCGACACCACATATATTGGAGGAGGCA
This sequence comes from Lampris incognitus, assembly GCF_029633865.1. Lineage (NCBI taxonomy): Eukaryota > Metazoa > Chordata > Actinopteri > Lampriformes > Lampridae > Lampris > Lampris incognitus. The sequence goes on from NC_079212.1 coordinate 116,295,261, forward strand.
TGTGGTAGTCTGCAGCCCTCCCCAGATCGGCAGAGGGGGTGGAGCAGCGACCGGGATGGCTCAGAAGAGTGGGGTAATTGGCTGGATACAATTGGGGAGAAAAAGGAAGAGGCATGTGGTAGTCTGCAGCCCTCCCCGGATCGGCAGAGGGGGTGGAGCAGCGACTGGGATGGCTCAGAAGAGTGGGGTAATTGGCTGGATACAATTGGGGAGAAAAAGGGACAAAAAAAATCCAAAAAAGAAAAGTATTTTAGTTTGTGGAGACAAGCTGGCAGGTGTCGTCAGTCAACTTCTTCTATGGTAGACATATTTTTCCTCCATTCTGTGGAAACATTTTCAGTGCATTTCCACATCTGAACAGAATTCTTGGCCCTACAGTGTGTATGTGCCTCTGACAAATCTGAAATGTATTTTTAACTGTTTGTTGTGGATTACATCCTTGTAGTATTAACCTCACCATATCGCAACATTTTAGGCACAAATTGTGCTTTTGCTAGAGTACTTGCCACGTTGCGCAATATCCAAATGGTTTCCCATATGGCTGTCTCATAAAACTTTACGCTGGCAACCACAGATTTAGTTCTCAAAACGATGGTTATAAGCTCAATCTGTCAGCTCGAGTCTTTTCATCAAACTTTGAGTTCCGTTGACAGAAAAGGGTCTGTGTTCGGTTTGAACAAATTGCCATACAAATCATATGCAACATACATAGAGCTGGTGCCATGTATCTCACACAAGAGAAAATCACTATAATAAATACATGTGAGAAACAAAAAATAGCACTATAACAGCAAAAGGTAACGCTGATGGTCAAACAGGCTCGAGAGGGTTGAAGGGGGAAATTGTGGGTAGGATAAATGCCTATTAAAATACTTTAGTCAATATTCCATTACTAAAACACAGTGAACACATGGCTGCATGAGATGCATCAACAATAAAAGGCCCTACAAGCTTGCAAAGGCTGGTTGTAGCCTATGCATAGAATCTATATTGTATCTCTGAAAGCAAACCATCAAGAAACGCAAAGGGTTTTTTTCTGTGATCAGACCTCCATATTAACTGGGCACTCAAGTTTTTGTTTCCTGTTTATGAATTTATCTAGGTAAAAATGTTTTGGTTTTTTTCCGAAGATTTTACAGAGCTTTCTTAGTACTGAGTTGTTATTACTTTCTAAAGATGACCATGCACTGGAGGGGTGGTCTACATTTATATTTAATTCATACATATGTTTTTGATGGTGGGAGGAAACGGACGTAAACATGGGGAAAACATGGAAAACTCCACACAGAAGGGACCAGGAACGGCCTAGGGTTCAAACCCAGGACCTTCTTGCTGTGAGGCAACAGTGCTAACCACTGGGCCACCATGCCACCTTATTAATCCACCATCTCCAACCCCATCAGAGATGCTGTCCACAGAAAAATGTGAGCAATACGCTACATTCTTCAATAATAAAATTGCCATTAGATTGCCTCAAGATCCAGAAATGAACCTACTGTCCGGTTCTCCATAAATACCACTGGAGCCATGTCTCACTTTGACCCTCAAGACCTTAAAAAACTAGACAATATTGCTGGGCAGCTCATGTCCTCCACCTGCTGTTTGGATCTTCTCCCTACCATATTTTTCAAAACAGTTTTTAATTGCTTAGCACCTGAGGTATTAGAAATCATTAACTGCTCTCTTCAGTCAGGTATGTTTCCTGCAGCATTTAAACCAGCTGTCATTAAACCACTTCTGATAAAGAGCAACCTTGATGTGACAGTTACTGCCAACTATAGGCCCATCTCCAATTTACCATTCCTCGGCAAAATACTTGAAAAAACAATTTATTCTTAGCTTAACAACTATTTAACATCAAGCAACCTTCTAGCCATTTATCAATCAGGTTTTCGATCTCAACATAGCACAGAAACAGCACTTATAAAAGTTGTGAATGATCTGCATATGAACATAAATTCTAATAAATGATCTGTTCTTGTGCCCCTGGATGTCAGTGTCGCCTTCAACACTGTTGACCATATTTTACTAGAGAGATTAGAAAAATGGGTCAGCCTATCTGGCCCAGTTCTCAACTGGTTTAGAGCTTACCTACAGGACAAGCAGTTCTTTGTGACCATTACTCAAAATCTGTAGGAGTAGCAAAAAAAAACAAAAACAGATTTGGACAAAATTCAAAAAGGCAGAAACTATTTCTAGGCTCGAATGGACACGGCTTCGATTTTAAATTCATCTGGACCCACAGAATGAAGGGGGGAAAAAGAATTTCGTTTTTGAGACTTAAGGTTCAAAAGATAAATGGCAAAAATGTAAAGTTTGATGTTATAGAGCCAGAGTCTGTAGGTGAGAGTTCCAAACTATCTGCCAAGTTTGGGAACTGTAGCTGTTACGGTTTCTGAGACCCAAATACTTTTAGGGCCGAAGACAAATGATAATAATCCTAACAGATACGATAGGGTTCCAGCAGCTTTGCTGCTTAGACCCCTAACAAACAGCAATGTCTCAAGACATCATAAAATTAAACAAAGATAACAATAATAAGATAATACAATAAATAGGTATAAAATCATCATCAATGCAAAACTCTATGTGGGTGTAACCATTGAAGTCAGGATCAGAACGAATATGCTAGTTTGAAAAGGTGTATCTTGGGATGGGATTTGAAGGTGGAAAGAGTCAATATTGCGAATGTCTTGGAGAGAGTTCAAGAGGCAGGGGGCAGAACGACTGACCCCATGGTAGTCAAGTGGGCAGATGGTGTAGTGAGTTGGACCAAAGACCAAAACCCCAGGCTTAAACCCAAACTTCGCTGACAAACCCATTTAGTCTCACTTTGTGAGAGAGGATACTTACAAGCATTGGTCCCTGCAGTGCTATTAGTATGACACCTTTCAGTGTCCGGGTGGCGTAGCAGTCTATTTCGTTGCCTACCAACAAGGGGATCGCTGGTTCGAATCCCAGTGTTACCTCCAGCTTGGTTGGGCATCCCTACAGACACAATTGGCCGTGTCTGCGGGTGGGAAGCCAGATGTGGGTATGTGTCCTAGTCGCTACACTAGCTCCTCCTCTGGTCGGTCGGGACACCTGTTCAGGGAGGAGGGGGAACTGGGGGGAATAGTGTGATCCTCCCACGTGCTATGTCCCCCTGGTGAAACTTCTCACTGTCAGGTGAAAAGAAATGGCTGGTGACTCCAAATGTATCGGAGGAGGCATGTGGTAGTCTACAGCCCTCCCCAGATCGGCAGAGGGGGTGGAGCAGCGAGCGGGACAGCTCGGAAGAGCAGGATAATTGGCCAAGTACAATTGGGGAGAAAAAGGGGGAACCCCCCCCCCAAAAAAAGTATGGCACCTTTCATATCAATTAATAGGGAGAGGTTGTTTCTTCTGAATAATCCTGCTACCTTTAGATGGGTTTTTAGCGTGCATATTCTTGTATTTGTACCGTGCAAGATCACAAAGGTGAATGCACTGTGCACTTATGTTGGTACTTGTGCAGGGTAATCCAGGATTGATGTCCTTATATTTGAATTGGTAACTGTTCAAGGTAACCAAAGTTGAATGTCCTGTATACTTTTAGTGGTAACTGTACAAAGTGAACAGAGGTGAATGTCCTTGTTGAAAATACACATGAATGTGTGCAGTTAAAAAGGGATTCACAAATAATCATTAGGCGGGTTTCCACTGCAGTTTTGCAAAAAATGGGAGCAATTTAAAAAAAAAGCTGACAAAACACAACAGCATATGGTATGACTTTCCATTGAGTGATGTCATGTGATTAAAGCTGGGTTTTCTCCTCTCCCGATAGTCTCCAAGACCTGATAAGTGTTGGCACGGTGATTTCGATTGCATGCTCCACAATAGACGTGGTAGTGTTTAATCAAAGCTGACGAGGACATGTGATGCATGCAATGATGGAAAGCCAAACCCTTTATACCCGGCAGTGGCCACGTATCTGGGATTTATGGGGGGGGTCATTGTCCGCAATGATTTTAAAGAGGTCCTGTGGATCCAAAACTTCAGAATGACCCGCATAACATTTGATGAGTTACACAACACAACATGATCCCTTGTGGTGCCTGCCGTATCATGCCCAAGGGAGCCAGTTCCAACCGAGAAGCGCATAGCCATCACTCTTTATAAGGTGCCATGCCACATCTGACGGCCCATTATTCCGAAACCCCAACAGTCTGAAAAATGTCCCATTTGACTAAGAGGCCATTCATCCAACAACCTGTTATCCTGAGCACAAAAGCCCACTGCTCTGAAAATACACACTTGCCCCCGAGTTTTTTGCCCTTAATTTCTTAGTTGCGAAGATACCATTAATTGCAAGAATAGGAGGTGTAAGGTTAAAAGCACTTGTGAAAATTTAATCTCTACTTCACCAGAAATATCAACTCTTGTATTTATCTCTGGACAGTTCAGATCAATGATTCACAATGGAGAGTGTGTATTTTCGGAGCATTGGGTTTTTCTTTTTGGGATAACGGGCTTTTGGCCCTATGGGACATTTTTCGGAATATTGATGTTTCAGAATAATGGTCTGTCGGAACGATGGGCAGTCCCCCTTTAGGTGTGGCTACCTTCACTTAAATGTGAAAAATGTGTTTCCATTTCAATTTTATGAAAAATCATCAACCATCTCATGCAAGCGTATAAGCTTTTTTGCAATATTTATTTTTTCGAAATTCACGTGTTTCCATTACTCGTTTTTTAGTTTGCCATTTCAAATTGCGCATTAAGCAAGTTAATGGAAACCCATAAGAATAATTTTGATTCTAAGCAAGTACTCATAAAAACTATGCATATGTATACAGAACTGGTTTGTTTCCTCTTTGAATTCACTGACTTATTCGGGATCTAATGAGCATCGAGTACCACTGAACATACCTTTTGCGATTTGGTTTAAGTTGTTTTGTTGTTTTTTCATTTGTCATTTTCATTCTTGATTCATTGTTTAATTCTTTCAACTGTTATTTTCTGTTTTATAAGTTGTTGTATTGTTTGGCACCTAAGGCCACTTCAAAAAAAAGTTTCTTTTCAACTGTTTCTTGTTTGTTTATCGATTGTTTATTTCTCTATTCTGTCTCAAAAACATGGACATTCTGACTAAAACATTTCTAATGGGAGCAGAAAAAGTTAACAGTGACTGGGGAAAAAAAAGTGTACTTGACAGACTCTTTGTAATCTTATAAAATGTAAAACATGCACTTAATGTCACTCTTCTTAGTCACATGAAAATTAAAGCTTTATTCTACGAGTGAAAAATGCTAAAATTGAACAGATGGCATGTTTATTTCACTAAATACATTAGTTAAAAGTTAAAATAAGATCGATAATTGCATTACTCCACTACTGTGCCAAAAACAAACTAAACTGGCAATACAGGGAAATGTGAATTGAGATGAACTATGTTGGATTCTCCTCCTCTAATGAGGACAGTACATTGTGTCTTGTTTACTTACTTTGTCCCACAATGACTGAAGTTCTTCCTGACCTCCAAGATCCCAGAACATTAGACGGGCCTTGCTTACATCGATTGTGCCAACTGTGGAGGAAAACGAGATATGATTAAATATGACTTTGCCTGACAATAACAGCACCATAACAACTCTTCAGCTCTGCCTTCAACATAATCCAACAGCATCAGAGGATCAGCAAATTCAGAGAATTTCAAGTCCCATCCCCACTTATTTACTGGATCTATTACCTTTATTGTAATAGACCTCAAACTGTATGGGTTGACAACACAATATTAGCCACTATCACTACCAGTACTTGTGCAACCCAGGGATGCGTACTGAGCCCAATTCTCTACATTCTCTACTAAACTGACGGTTAGAAATGATCCTGTAACCTTGTATTTCAAATGTACAGCACCCCACACCCCCTGCATAGCACACAAGCCTGCTTGGGGAGTTTTATCCACTCTACCGTAGCAGGGAACAAAATACCTCACTGAAAGTCTCTGTCCATATCTGTGTAACCACATCCCATTGAATGTCATTGTGTGTTAATCTATGAGTGTATTCAAATATGTATGGAAGTATACTGGTATTTCAATGTACAGACTGTGGCAAAAAAAATAAATTAAAAAAAAATCCTCAAGCAAATTTCCTCTAGCTATCTATCCATCTATCTATCAATCACCCAGTTATAATGTAATTCTACGAGAGATTGAGTAAAGGTGGTTTATGCTGTCAAATACCTTGGTATTACACTGGTCACCATAGACATTCAATCATATTGCCAACAGAGCCTCTCGGTTATCTGCACACTAAAAAAACTGTCTGTCCTGTTGTGGAAATTTACCTGTAAACACTCTGGACTCAGATATAATAACATAAAACAATGATAGATGATAATAAAAGACAATTAGTACTGTACAATATAGGGCAAGACAAGACAAATAGTATTATACAATATGAGAATACCTCCTTGCATTCGCACTGAACAAAGGAGTCTTCTCCCTTATATTCCTTTTTCCTTAGACAAAGAAACATTTATTGATTTGTCAACTTAAACCATGCATTTTCCCTATGTTGTATCATAGTTTGGTTAAACATGTGGTCATCGCCAATTAGATAAGAGTACAAGACACTGCAAAACGCTTCCATATATGGACCCAGATAGAGACTTTCAGAGCGCTTTCTATATGATTTACCCCATGTCAGGTCCCAGTACAATAGTAACAGGACAATCCTTACTGCTCTCTTCTCTAGGGGGTTCAGAGCCTAACACCAGATGAAACAGACCTCTTTTAAGCAGATTTGACCAACATGGTATAGAGAATCAAATACATTATGAATAAATAACTCCTAATGCTTCATGCCAATTTTCCTTCAGAGTCCCATCCTACCTCCTCCAATGTTGTAGCATTGTTGAATCATTCCCATTTTTTTCAGTATGCTTAGTCACCATCAGAACATACGCAACCACAAAAATAATTGATCTTGAACCCTCCAATCTATCAGACTACTTCGCCGCTGCTAGAATACCACCTATGATTGCATAAGACTCAGAACACCATCAAATGATGGTTTGCTTCAGCAAACTTCAGCTTTGTTCCCACGCCACATATGCCCTAAAACACTCTTCTTACATTGTGATTCCTGCTCGAGTACAGGAAAATGTTCGTTACGTTAATTTTTTTTTTTGTTGTGTCTTGTATGTCTCTTATTGTATCATGTTTTTGCTGATCTAGCCCTGTGATGGCCTGGCAGCCTGTCCAAGGTGTCTCCCTGCCTGCTGCCCAATGACTGCTGGGATAGGCTCCAGCATTCCCGTGACCCCAGTTGGGATAAGCGGCTTGGATAATGTATGGATAGATTTTGATGACTTGTTTGTGTTGCAAATCTGTACTGACTGTAAAAAAGAATTTATTCTCCGAGGACAATAGTCCATCTATCTATCTATCTATCTATCTATCTATCTATCTATCTATCTATCTATCTATCTATCTATCTATCTATCTAAACAAATTATAACCTTACACAAACTGCAAGTGTTGAAGACTTCATGAGCAGCATAGTTAAAAATGGATTTGATAACCCTTACTATTCAGGCCAACTGTCGTGGTGATCTTCGACAAACTCATTCCCTTGTAGTTCTTACTGAACTTTGTTTTAGTCTGCTCCAGAAAGGTCTGTTGGGAAAGATAACATTACGTTTGATAAAGCAGTAACTTTGTGAACAAGTTCAGCAAGGTGAATTCATTTCAGAATGGTAATAAATTATGCTAGACAGAAACACAACACTAATTTTTTTGTCTCCATATGCCTGGAATCATTAAACAGCAGACTAAGCACATGATTACAAGGGTCAACAAAGCTTTTCCCACAAGACAGGACTAATAAGACTGTCATTACTTTGCTGGCAAATTCATCAGGGAAAAAAAAAGAAAGATTGTTACCAACCGTTTTTCCTGCATTATCCAGTCCAAGGATCAAGATACAGTATTCGTCTTTTTGGAACATATATTTATACAACCCAGATAGCAGCGTATACATCCTTATCGAAATTGTAAACTAATTGCCAACCATTTGCTAACTCTGGCTAATGTTGATTAGCTAGCGAGGCTTGGCTTAGCTTAGCTTAGCTTAGTTTAGCTTACTTTAGGTTGGTTTACAAACGAGACTAAAAATTGCACCTGTGCATACATCTGTAGTGGCATAATAAACTAAGCTGGGGCATTTAACTTTGGATGGTTCTATAAAACAGCTTTATATTTTGCATGTAGACTACTTCAACATTTTGGCTTCTCTCTTCCTTTGGTAAACATGGCAGTGACGTTGATGCAACGTAAACAGACTGGGATTTTCAGAACTATGGGAGTTGAAGTAAATATAATCTAATGTGGCATTTCAATCTATTGAGTTTGAGTTCAATAAAAACTACATTTCCCAGATAACATTTCGTTGTTTCTCGAGGGTCATGTGCAAATACCTATGACGCATTCGAGCGCTCCTCACCAAACTGAGTCCAACATACTAACACACAGGTTATTGTAATGATACCCGACTTAACGAGTTGTGCGTTTGACCATATGAAACTATGGAGGACAAACATCAAAATGATTCGTCTCTGCTTATTACCTATATTTATTTCACATTTATTTATTTATTCATTTATTTCTGTAAATATTTCTTAAAGGATTTCCATATTTTCCATGCAGTTAAATTCATTTATTTCCATATGAATTTATCTTTTTTTTATTTTTAAAGATACATTTTCAATTTCATTGACAAATTTATTTCTCTGTTCACAATTGGTTTCCGACGACTGTAAGACCGACGACTGTTTTCAAGTCCTCTGGAATATTACTGCTATGAGTTCATAGTGTTCAAATGGTTTAGGTTGGAAACAGCGAGATGGATGTTGAAAAGAACTAACTTTTTGTTTTGTTTTATATAAGACGTGAAAAAGCCCAATTTACACAAGTGCAAAATTGAGAAATTATAAAATCACTAGAGCTGAGTGAAAAGTAAGCAGTTACTAATAATCATTTGTTTGTACACATTAATCCTCATTGATACTCTTGAAGTTATCTTAGTGCAAGCATCCAGGTTTTTTTTTATTATTATTATTTATTTTAAGCTTATATTATATTTTACACAGTTAAGTCACCTTTCTGCATGAATTCTGTTCGGTTATTCATGTCACTATTGGTGACCTGCCCGTTGGGCATTTACATTAATTACACTGGACATAATATGGTCCTGTGATGGCCTGACTGCCTGTCCAGGGTGTCTCCCCACCTGCCGCCCAATGAATGCTGGGATAGGCTCCGGCATCCTCACGACCCTGAGAACAGGATAAGCGGTTTGGATAATGGGTGGATGGATAATATGCGCTATGATATTACTACTCGGGTTCCTATGGTGTAGTCTTGACACATGAATATATCTGCCAGTTGCTGACTCTTGTAAGCTGCTTTAGATGAGAGTCTTTGCTTAATTAGAAAGTGTAAATGTAAGAGACTTTCCCCACAACCCTGTTGGACTATTTCTTTCCTCTTTTTTTGTACATTGTACATTTTTGTACATTAAACAATATAAATATCGAGAAAAAAAGGAATTACCTCCTGTACAACACGTTCATATAGTTGAGTTGCCATAATAGAATTCACGGGTGGTTTGGCAGTCAAGCAAAATATTTATTTAGTTCCAAGAAACATACCAAGGTAAGTCGAAATTACATAAATGTTTGGCAAAAAAAATGTGCAAAAGAAATAGCAATGAATAAAAATATTACTATTAGTAATGCAAGTTAATGATATAGACACTGCACTATGTGCTCTTGTTAGATGGGTCTTACACTTACTCCTTTCAGTAAAGAATAAGGGAGTGGTGTGCATCCTTCTCGTCACATAACAAAATCCCATGTTACTCCACCTACAACCAGTGGAAGAACACGCTAGAAGTAAGCCTCCCGGTGACATCGCTTGACCTTTGGCCATTGTGCTCTGTTTCGGAAGTGTGGCACCTTGTTACATTTGTATTGCTCTGCACACATTCGTAAAAGGTCTGTGGATTTTCTGATCTCCGTTACAGTCCATCAGCTTTGTGCATGCAGAAGTCATCACTAGGATGCATAACAGTGATATTCTGGAAGCAGGTGCTGCCTGGTGTTGCTGTGGTCTTGGTGATCAGGGAGTAGTTTTGTGTGTCAGGAGGCAAGGAGGAGGTTGTGGGGGACAGCACTGCTGGACTGATTGTGGAGATGTCAGTGGAATCCAATCTTATATGCACATAAAAATATACACAAGAAAATACATTAAATGTACTTTTTATTATGTTTTATTGTGTTTTTCACCAGTTAGTAGTCTCAGTGTAATTTTGTTGCCTTTATATGGCTGACATATGGTATTGCTATTGCACATAAATATTGCTGCATAATTATCCTAAATGCTTGTCTCCAGGTTGGATTCCCTGCAAAATCTGATGAAACAATTTACAGCGAACAGATGGGGTACATAGCCACAATTACAGATTCATTACTTCATCGCTCACAAACACCTGTTTTCCCAAAACACCACAACATCTCCCAATTTTATATTCAAAACAAATACATGAGCAACCAGAGGGGGAATGTAGATCTTATGTCATTATTCAGTGAAACACTACTGCTTTTGTCCACAGGGTTATGCAAAGTCAACAAAAATCTAAAACTCCTCTTAGCAGCTTTAACCAATGAAGGAATGATAGAACAAGGCTGACCTTGTTCCACTGAACTCTGCAGAAATTATTGCTATTTACTGTGTGATCTACAGTGTGTTGTCTATAACCGCAGTGAATGACACTATACTTGTTTTACCTATACTGAGCTTAGTTTTCAGATGTGATATCAGGGGATATCTATCCTGTCTACAGAACTGCCCAGAGAAATCATCCATGTCCACTGTCCATACAGCCACCCCACCAAACTCCTTGTGTTTCAGATAGTCGACCTACAGGAGGAACAGGGGAGAGTAACACATCTGAATTTTATTTTAAATCGATTGGAAAGAAACTCAAATCTGGAGGGAACTATGAATATAGCTTCATACTTCTCTGTGAGGGTCATGTACTTTGGCATCATAGCGTTTCTGGTTGTCATAGCCCAGCCACTCATTTCCTTTAACAGCATAGGGAATATTCTGACCATCGATCCACTGGACTGTGGTCCCTTTGAGAAATGAGCAGGTCTGAGGAAGGAGCAGCATATGGCACACACCCATGACACTTTGCAAAAGTTTAAAAGTGCTTTTATTGTCATTATTGTTGGTGATGATGTAGCATCTACATGAGGGTGCAAACCACCCCGCAGCCTTTGGGGAAGCTTCCTTTTTGTGTTTTGGGACATGTCTATGCCTCAGAGAGAACTTACAATGAGGATTTATAATGACAATGAAACATCCATGACACAAGCATATATACTTACTCTATATCAAAAGATGTGAGTTTCATAGAAAAAATAGCAAAACAAACAACACAGAATAGAGCACAACAATTGTCTGGCAGCTAAGAAATGGATAGGTCACCTGCAAAGGCCATACAGCAATACAATGGACTATATAATAAATAGATGCATGAACATGGTAAATATAAACTAAAATAAATAAATAAATAGGAATAAATTAAGAAGAATGAATAAATTCTTCTCTTATGGTCAGTTTGCTTTTGTGACCCCCCCCCATAAATAAATGAAAATAATCCCAAATCATGTTTTCAGGAGAGCTCTCCATTACTCCCCCGTAATTCGCACCTTTATCAATATTGCGTATAAAGATAGATAGACAGATCGATAGAGGGAGAGAGAGAGACTCGCTGATCCTGTTACCTCATAGTAGGACCAGAGGCCAGTCTGTTGGGTATATGGTCCAGGTTTGGCAAGGCCGCTGACAGGTGCACCTGGGCCTCTCTCTGCTGTGGAGAGGGTAAAAGAACGTCCATAGGTGGAAAATCCCATTAACAGCGTCCCTGCCAGGGCTCCTTCGTTAAGCCAGTATTGCATAACAGAATCCTAGCGGGGATGAGACAGGTCATTACTGAGGATATACCTATATTAATATCTATAGCTGTGTTTCTATATTTATGTCTATAGTATCTATGTCTAAATCTATGTATTGAGCCAGTGAGCTAAAACTTGGCTCACTGGCTCAATTGCCTTCACCCCCAGTTCCCAATGCATTATCCAGGCATTATTAAAGTTCTCTTTAGAAATTATAATAATGAGTGTCCGGGTGGCGTGGCGTGGCAGTCTATTCCGTTGCCTACCAACACAGGGATCATCGGTTCGAATGCCTGTGTTACCTCTGGTTTGGTCGGGTATCCCTACAGACACAATTGGCTGTATACACGGGTGGGAAGCCGGATTTGGGTATGTGTCCTGGTTGCTGCACTAGCGCCTTTTCTGGTCAGCCAGGGTGCCTGTTCGGGTGGGAGGGGAACTGGGGGGAATAGTGTGATCCTCCCGCATGCTACGTTCCCTTGGTGAAACTCCTCACTGTCAGGTGAGAAGAAGTGGCTGGCGACTCCACATGTATCGGAGGAGGCATGTGGTAGTCTGCAGCAGCCCTCCCCAGATCGGCAGAGGGGGTGGAGCAACGACCGGGACGGCTGGAAGAGTGGGGTAACTGGCCGGATACAACTGGGGGAAAAAAAGTGTGTGTGGGGGGGTGATAATAATGATATCATGGATATTTGTTACTTTAAAATGTTTTCCTACTATGCTGGTTGTGTTTTCAGCTGTGAGTTTCCCATGGTGCAGCAGGCTTTGGTGAGCTGCCAATCCATCCTCACCCAAGTGGAGGTCAAAGGTAACACTGATGAATTTGGGTTACCTTGACCCACACACATGCAGACAAAAACACACACATAGACATGCACACATACCCCCACAAAGGTAAACAAAGAGGTGCCAGTAGAACAACATTCTATCAGCTAATGGCAAAACCAGTTAAAGATGAGCCGACGCCAGAGCTGCCCTTACTTTGAAATCTGCTGATTTCATATCCTGTATCGATCACATTTGTTTCTGGTGTCACTGTTGTGGAGAGAATCAGCTGTCTGTTCCCACTGCTCTTGCGTTCAGCCTCAAAAGCCTCCGAAAGCTCAGGGAAATTCAAAGAGAAAATGGAGCCCACTCTAATATCAGATAGAATTACTAATCAACAGTAATTGTGATGTACAGTGGTGGACAGTCATAGTGAAGGCAATTGGACATTCGTGTGTTTTTAATGATATCCACTTTTGTCTGGTTTCTATAAAATACAATCCAGAGTTAAGTATGTTAAACTGAGACAGGCCATTTTTACTTTTTAGTCTTGAGCGCTGCCACCTCTGTCTCCTGTACCACGATGAAGAGAAAGCCTACATTGAACTATTGAATCACATCTTCATGGCCGTTTTTAGCCCGAATGAGAGAATAACTGAATGAAAGACAGTCTATCAGCTAGACACCATGTCTCTGCATAGCTGATTCACCATGGTCCATGGTGACTGTGGGTCCATAGAAAGTCTCAATTTGTCTTAAGTCAAAAAAAAGACATGCATGTTAAGGTTAATACTCCTGTCTGTGCCCCTGACCAAGGCAATGAAAAGAAGAACTGGAGTTGGTCCCCGGGTGCTGCAGCTGCCCACTGCTCCTATACAATAGGATGAGTTGAATGTAGAAGACAAATTCGTTACAAGAATACAACGACAAAATAAAGTGGCTTTCTTCTTCTTTCTTCTTAAATTCAATTATGCAGATAAAAGTCATTAATAAGCATTATAATGTCTAAAATCAGATTTGGCACAGTCTCAAATATGAAAGCCAATTAATATCACTTTAAATAAAAAAGGATTGATTTGAATTTGGATGTGACGGAATTACTGATAATTTGGAAAACTTTTGAGGAAAGGGGACAGTGCTTTTGCAAACGTACCTTACAAAGCAGAGTAAACCTCTACTTGTCTTCTGGGGGACCTCTGTGTGATCTTAAGTACACCCAGTCCAAATCCAGACCGTCAAAGCCATGAATCCTTAGGAATTTGTTAGCTGACTGGATGAATGTCCGATGGTTGTCTGCATCAGACATCATGCTTGAGAACCTAGGATGGATGAGCAGGTGGCTATACACTATAGAAAACTCTCCCATTTCAAATAATTATGGATCACTAATAAATAGCAAAAGACAGAAATTAAAAAAGTAATACAATTCTATTAATAGGTCATTTGTTTAGGTTCCCCCCCTCCCCTTTTTCTCCCCAATTGTATGCAGCCAATCACCCTACTCTTCCGAGCCTTCCCGGTCGCTGCTCCACCCCCTCTGCCGAGCTGGGGAGGGCTGCAGACTACCACATGCCTCCTCTGATACACGTGGAGTCGCCAGCTGCTTCTTTTCACCTGACAACGAGGAGTTTCACCAGGGGGATGTAGCACATGGGAAGATCATGCTATTCCCCCCAATCCCCCCCCCTCAAAACAGGCGTCCCGGCCAACCAGAGGAGGCACTAGTGCGGCGACCAGGACACATACCCACATCCGGCTTCCCACCCGCAGACATGGCCAATTGTGTTTGTAAGGATGCCCAACCAAGCCAGAGGTAACATGGGAATTCGAACCGGCGATCCCTGTGTTGGTAAGCAACGGAATAGACCGCTACGCTACCTGGACGCCCCCTAATAGATCACTTGTAGCTGTTCCTCCATGCCAGCACTAGATGGAAGACAGTCACATAAAGATAAGAACAAAGATCCAACTCACTGAGACCTGCTATAGCCTGCTTCTCTAACTGACAACAAAGTCCTCAGCCTTGATCTCCTGAGCTCATTGTGGAACAATATAAAAATATGGATTATGAAAGAAAGAGAGACAGAAAATGACTTGATTGAATATTTTGTCTAACTTGTATTGGCAACTATTTTTAAACATGAAAATCTGAACATTGAAATCTTGCCTCCTCTTCAGTATATTGAATTATTTGTAGAGTGTTTTCTTGTTCCATTCATGTTCAGTGATTTCACTGGCATGATGGCGAAGGTGTAGACTAGGTGGATACACAGGGAAGGATCCATATTCTCTGGCAGGTATCTACCCACACTGCTTTTGTACTGTGACCAGTTCATGAGATAACACACTAGTTTGCTTGTGGCTTCTGGACTGAGGAAAGAAGAAAAAGAGGTTGTTTTTTCATTATAAAAATTGCTGAATAAAACTTGCTGAATAAAATAAACCTGCAATTATTGTGCGGTGCATAGGAACAAAACTACTTACCAGTCTGAATCAATAGATGCAGACCCACTGTAGGAGGCACCATAAAGTATCAGTTCAACAATGCAACATAATAAAAGTGGCTGTATATATACTGGAACATATAACAGTTTTAAATATACACACCAACATAGCTACAGGAGTTGTTTTTTTAACACTTCCACAAAAGCGGTATTACAGACTGACAACTCAGGGAAATTCTTACCAATTGTAGACGTTATTCCTGCATTCATCCTAGACTTGGCTTACTTCTCAGTTTGAGCTCTAAAGTGGAGAAAGAGAAATAATGGGAGTGACGTGTATTAAGATCACCTGAAGCATTACCTCAGATTACTGTCTAGTCACATGGAACAGTGACAGGAAAGTTCACAACATTTACCCCAGCATGTCCCAAAGTAGCCTTGTTCTCTGGAGGAAGATGATGACAGATGTGTTATGTGTTGGATAGTGTTGTGGCGTGAGTTATAGTCAGGAGTCTTTTGTTAGCCTTTGTGTATCGGATGTATAAGTGCAATGAACAACCACAAGCTGTCAAAAGAGTGATATTTGAGTGTAACGTGTCCTCCAATGGATTCAGCACTCTTTTCCGATTACCGTTTCATTTTTCTTTTCTTCTTTTTAAATTAAAACGTATACGCAAGGTCAGAAAAGTTGAGTGGTGCAATCAAAATTAGATTACATTTTATACTTTAGATATCAATGAACAATCAAGCAGCTTAGTTACAAATATATAACATAACTAAGTCTCAACATCCATCCATCCATTATCCAAGCTGCTTATCCGAATTCGGGTCACGGGGACGCTGGAGCCTATCCAAGCAGTCATTGGGCGGCAGGCGGGGAGACACCCTGGACAGGCCGCCAGTCTATCATTTTTTTGTTTTTTTGTTTAGTTTTTTTGCAACCTTCACATTTGGTATTTATGTAACAATATTCAAATACATCTCCAATACAATGCTAAACATATTTTACACTTGTCTCAACAAGAAAGACAAGGATGCCCATTGTGTCCTCAGAGTTTAAAATGTCCCACTTTTACACAGAGTACTGGTGACGTTATAATCATATCTGGAACTCAACGCCTGTTCCATACCTGTATCTTTTCATACCCTTCAGTGTGATGATGATACCTCGATTTAATGGTGACATGCAGGCTTAACAATGAGCATGCCATACTAAACTGTCTTCTTTCTACCCCTAGGGTGAAACTGAGGGCTACGAGCAAAAACAGGTTAGATACCGATGCAGAATGACTGGTTTCATCATATGTTGCATTTTTGATAACATACAATCAAAACACATTCTTTCAGAAACGATGAAAGTACCATTTGAACCTTGTTTGGTCATAAGTTTTTTTTCATGAACAAGCTCAATTTTTCATTAAGGCATATTAACGAAATTTAATTCAACAAACACTCTCAAACTCATATCACGAGCGGGTCAGTTAATATCTGGTAGCCTCGGGGAAATTCTTCAGTTTGGACATGAGCTAAGTATGTTTTTTGAAACTCAGCAATCAACTAAGCTGTATATGTTTTATGCCTATTTTTACGCCTTGTTTTCATAGATCAGCAGTAAGTTGTTCTTATGTTGCCAGGAGGAGAAGATTTGGTGTTAACTACTGCTTTGTTTATACGTCATTAAAAGACTTGTGCAGTCTGGGTGGTGTGGCGGTCTATTCCGTTGCCTACCAACGCGGGGATCGCTGGTTCGAATCCCCGCGTTACCTCCGGCTTGGTCGGGTATCCCTACAGACAAAATTGGCCATGTCTGTAGGTGGGAAGCCGGGTGTGGGTATGTGTCCTGGTCGCTGCACTAGCACCTCCTTTGGTCGGTCGGTGCGCCTGTACTGGGGGGAATAGCGTGATCCTCCCACGCGCTACATTCCCCTGGCGAAACTCCTCACTGTCAGGTGAAAAAAAGCAGCTGGCGACTCCACATGTATCGGAGGAGGCATGTGGTAGTCTGCAGCCTTCCCCGGATTGGCAGAGGGTTGGAGCAGCGACTGAGATGGCTCGGGAGGGGGGTAATTGGCCAAGTGTAGTTGGGGAGAAAATACTACTACTACTACTACTACTACTACTACTACTACTACTTTCGGCTGCTCCTGTTAGGGGTCACCACAGTGGGTCATCCGTTTCCATTTCTTCCTGTCCTCTGCATCTTCTTCTGTCACACCAGCCACCCGCATGTCTTCCCTCACCACATCCATAAACCTCCTCTCTGGCCTTCCTCTTTTCCTCTTCCCTGGCAGCTCCATATTCAGCATCCTTCTCCCAATATATCCAGCATCTCTCCCCCACACATGTCCAAACCGTCTCAAATTGGGGAAAAAAGACTTAATAGACTTGTAAAGACTTCATCATTCCACTCGTAGGTGACCAGCTTATAATTTGCTGTTGATGATGGAGAAGGCATAGATCAGGTTGGTGCAGAGGAAGGGGTCCACGTTTTGTGGAGTGTATTTCCCTTGACCAGGTCTGTACTGGGACCAGTTGGTGAAGTAGCACACCATCTGAGAGGCGGCTCCTTTGTTTTGAAGAGAAAGAACACGGTCAGTCATCTACATGGTGGAAATATGTGAAGAGGCTGCGTGGCTTGCAGGCTCATAAAACATTTGCTACCTATGATCAAGACAAAAACCTAGTATTAGCTAGTATTCTTATGTCATCCCATGTTTGAAAAATAATCTATGTGAGGCATTACTTACCCAGCTGGCATAGTATCAGACACAGCCCTAGGGAGAAAGGAAGAGAATTGAGAGTCAATAGAATATTTACTTTACAGATCCTTTAGATTAAAGGTATTTAGATGATGAGTAAAATCCAAGTTATAATGAGTTACCCGCAAGGATAGTGAGCTTGGTCATCCCGATTTCAAAGTGCACAGGTTCCTTTTTTTTTTTTACTGTAAAAAGGTTAATGGTAATATCATAATGTGTTATCGTGTAAGAGGCAAGATTTGATTTGATTTTTGTTCTGAATGTTTGCATTTAAGAATCCAGACATGCCTTTCTGTTACCATGTTTCTAATTTCTCAACATCCACAAGACTGCATGTTAATAAACAAGCCTAACACTTACCATGTAGAGTACATTGTCTAACACAACCCATAGGTAAATTCATCATAATAAATCTTTGCATTAACAAATGTACACTACTGTGTCCATCAAAAAACTAAAACAAAACAGTGGATTTTAAGTGTGATGTTTCATAAGTGACATATATAAAAAATGTAATTTATTTCATATATTAAGACACTCTGTTTACCCCCTTGAAGAATGGTGTGATGTGAGTCTCCCCTGTGTGCATGTGTAGTCTGTCCTCCTGTCAGAATCAGAATCAGAATCAGAATCAGAAATACTTTATTTACCCCCGAGGGGCAAATGGGTCCTATTACAGACACTTACACTCTAGTAAAGAAAAACTAAAAACTAACAAGATAACAAGAAAATAGTAAAAAAATAGAAAGAAGAAAAACAGAAATACATTCAAATACAAGATAAAATAAGAAATAGTGATAAGAATAAAATATATAAACATATGTGCACCATGCTCCAGCATATAACACCCTATCTATACTGTATTACTGCAGCATAAAACAAACAGCACAAACAAACACCCGACAGGGTAAAATAAGTCGAAGGGCCAGTCTAATGACTATTGACTGACACTCTGAGGGAGGAGTTGTAAAGTTTGATGGCCACAGGCAGGAATGACCTCCTGTGGTGCTCTGTAGTGCATTTTAGCAGAATAAGTCTATTACTAAAAGTACTCCTGTGCCCGACCAGCACGTCATGGAGTGGGTGGGAGACATTGTCCATGATGGCACATAATTTCAACAACATCCTCCTCTCAGAAACCACCGCCAGAGAGTCCAGCTCCACCCACCCCCACAACGTCACTGGCCTTGCGGATCAGTTTATTGGGCCTGTTTGCATCCACTACCCTCAACCTGCTGCCCCAACACACAACATCAAACAGGAGAGCATTGGCCACCAAAGACTCATGCCACATCCCAGGCATTGTCTGGCAGATTTTGAAGGACCTCAGTCTCCTCAAAAAGTAGAGACAGCTCTGTCCCTTGTTGTAGAGGGCATCAGTGTTCTTAGCCCAGTCCAGTTTATTGTCTATATACACCCCCAGGTACTTGTAGTATTCCACAGTGTCCACTCTGACCTCCTGGATGGAAAAAGGGGTCACTGGTGTCATGTCTCTTCTCAGATCAACAACCAGCTCCTTTGTGTTAATCACGTTGAGCTGCAGATGGTTCCGCTCACACCATGTGACAAAGTTTCCCACCACAGCCCTGTACTCAGCCTCCTCACCATTACTGATGCATCCGACTATAGCAAAGTCATCAGAGAACTTCTGAAGATGGCAGGACTCTGTGTGGTAGTTGAAGTCCATGGTGTAGAGGGTGAAAAGGAAGGGAGACAGGACTGTCCCCTGCAGAGCCCAGCTGTTGCTGACCACTCTGTCTGACACACAATGCTGCAAGCGCACATACTGTGATCTACCAGTAAGGTAATCAACAATCCAGGGGCCTCATGTATCAATCGTTACTATGGGCAAATCTGTGAGTATACACCCATGGGATGTTTTAGCCCTGAAGATTGTCTCAGAGACCAGCATAGAACCTGGGTAAGCCCTGAATTTAGACACCGATTGGCTAACACTGATGTCTTTGCAGGCCTGAGTGATTGCTTGTTGCAAGAGGTAGACAATAGATGTTAGGTGGAAGGAATTACAAATAACCATCATGCTTTGCTGCTGCTGTCAGACAATCTTGAGGGCTAAAAAATTCCATGGATGTGTATGCACAAATTTGCCCATAGTAACGATTGATACATGAGGCCCCAGGACACAAGGGGGACATCTACCTGTATTGCTGTCAGCCTCTCACCCATTAGAGCCGGCCGGATGGTGTTGAAGGCACTAGAGAAGTCAAAGAACATGACCCTCCCAGTTCTCGCTGGCTTATCCAGGTGGGCATAGACATAAGCAGGTAAATGATGGCATCCTCCACTCCAAGCCGGGGCTGGTAGGCAAACTGGAGGGGGTCTAAGTGTGGCTTGACCATGGGCCGAAGCTGATCCAGGATAAGTCTTTCCAGGGTATTCGTAATGTGTGAAGTCAATGCTACCGGTCTGTAGTCCTTAGAGTCTTTGGGATGCAACATTTTAGGCACAGGAATGAAGCAGGATGTCTTCCACAGCACGGGGACCCTTTTAAGTCTAAGGCTCTTGTTGAAGACATGGTGAAGCACGCCACATAACTGGAGGACACAGGCTTTTAACACCCTGGGGCTAACACCATCCGGGCCTGCCGCCTTGTTTGCATGAAATGTCATCAACTGTCTTCTGACATGGACAACTGTGAAGCACACTGTAGGTGTTACGGGGGGCATCAGGTTGGAGAGGGCCATTAGTCTGGGAACTCGGGGGGGGGGGGGAGTAGGGCCCCAACTGGAGGATAGGGGTTGTAAGGAGGAGGAGGGGGAGGGGAGGGGAGGGGGAAGGGGAGGGTGGGGCAGTGAAGTTGACGGTTGATGTAGGCAGGCAACAGATGAGACCGGGGGGGGGGGGGCATTATGTCAAATCTATTAAAAAACACTTTAAGTTCATTGGCCCTGTCCAAGCTGCCATGAACTCCTCCACTGCCAGTCAGCCTGAAACCAGTGATGGTCTTCATACCACTGTAGACCTCTCTCATGTTGTTTTGTTGGAGTTTCTGCTCCAACTTCCTCCTGTAATTATCTTTAGCCTCCCTGGTTCTGACTTTAAGGTCCTCTTGGATTTTTCTCACCTCCTCCTTATTGCCAGCTCTAAAGGCCCTCTTCTTTGCATTCAGGATGGCTTCTCTGATGTCCTTCATTACCCAAGGTTTGTTATTTGAATAACAATGGACAGTCTTTTCAGGGACAATGCGGACACAGTAGTTTATATAGTCGGTTACACACTCTATGACCCCATCCAGGTCATCCCCATGCGGCTCACAGAGAGCCTGTCAGGTCTCCATGGTGATGGTGGTCACGTGGCTCAGGTCCTGGGCTGTTCTGGTGGCATCTGGACACTGCTTGGCATTCTTCTAATCATGTTCTTCATATATCTTATATTTCCATTATAATTCTGTATTCTCTTTCAATGCTGTATTCTGTAAATTGTGTCAACACAACATCCATTGGACATTGTCCATCTTGGGGGAGAGATCCCTTCTCTGTTGCTCTCCCTGACACTTCTTCCTATTTTTTCTCCCTGTTAAAGGTTTTTTTTTTAGGGAGTTGTTCCTTATCTGATGCAGGGGTCTAAGAACAGGATGCTGTGTTGCTGTAAAGCCTCCTGAGGCAAATTTGTGATTTGTGATAATGGGCTACACAAATAAAATCGAATAGACTTGACGTGACCTACTTTTAGAATATGAACCTTCCGGACCTCTCAGGTCATCTCAGGCTGCTGTGCTTGTAGTTCCCAGTGTAGAAACCAAACATGGTGAGGCAGCATTCCGTTATTATACAGCTCACTACCAGAACAAACTACCTGAAGAGATAAGATTTGCCCCAAGTGTGAACTCATTTAAATCCAGGTTAAAAATGTTCATGTTCACCTTGCATTTCCCTAAATAATCACTTTAACTCTGTTTAATTGTTTTATTTTCATTATTCTCCAATTTCTTTTTTGAATTCTTTATCTTATTTTATTATTATTATTATTATTAATCTTTTTATCTTGTTCTGTGTCTCTTTTTTATTGTCTTTTTATGCCCTTATTTAAAGCACTTTGAACTGCCTTTGTGTATGAAATGTGCTATATAACTGAAACTTGCCTTGCCTTATGTAAGTCATAGCTTAGTGTATTGGGATGTGTGCAGATGTATGCCCTCTTAATAGTGTTGCACTTGGTAACTTTGTCAGTACTTTTAATTGCACTTATACATTTGCATAAAATTTATACAAGCTGGTGTCTTCAAGTGTGGTATGCGACATTGTTATAAGAAAGGATTAAACACTTGACAAATTGAATCAATTATTTGTAAGTGGCTGTTACCTAATAGATAATGTTGGTCCAATCTATATCAAAAACAAAAAACAAAAAAAAACCCTCTGGTACATCTCAGTGCAAAGGTACATGTATGCTTATCTGTATTCACAAACCTTGTTGAAGTTTCAAACTTCTGTGTTCTTTTCCACTCACTTTGCAAACTGCTAACATGGACTTTGGTCTACCAAAGATTAAAATATTGTCAGCTACATAAAAAAAAATCAGCTGAATATCAGTTGGATTCAAATATTATCTACTACTGTATTTTCACAATGTGTGTCTGGTGTGTGGTGTGTGTCTGTGTGAGAGTCTATAAACGGCCAAACTAAAGCACTTGGGGCCTTGATTCTTTTTGGAGGTTATTGGGGATGATCAGGGGCACCTATAAAAATAGCAGAACATTAAATTAAAATTATGCATAATTATGCATAAATATGCAAAATATGCATTTTTCTAAAAATGGCTAAAAACCACTTTTCTCTGCCTTTCAGATGATTCTGAGCATCTTTGATTTTTTCAGCTATATAAAAAAAAATTTCTGGGACTTAAATGTTTTGGCATTATGCAAAATATACGCATTTTTGCAAAAATGCACTTATGATCCTAATTTTTTTGGGAGGTGGTAGGTATTGTTCCAGAGAGGACCAGAAAAATAGCAGAAAATTAAGAAAAATAGCAGAAAATTAAAATGATAATCTACTACTACTTTCGGCTGCTCCCGTTAGGGGTCGCCACAGCGGATCATCCGTTTCCATTTCTTCCTGTCTTCTGCGTCTTCCTCTGTCACACCAGCCACCTGCATGTCTTCCCTCACCACATCCATAAACCTCCTCTTTGGCCTTCCTCTTCTCCTCTTCCCTGGCAGCTCCATATTCAGCATCCTTCTCCCAATATACTCAGCATCTCTCCTCCACACATGTCCAAGCCATCTCAATCTTGCCTCTCTTGCTTTGTCTCCAAACCGTCCAACCTGAGCGGTCCCTCTAATATAATCGTTCCTAATCCTGTCCTTCTTCGTTACTCCCAGTGAAAATCTTAGCATCTTCAACTCTGCCACCTCCAGCTCCGCCTCCTGTCTTTTCGTCAGTGCCAATGTCTCCAAACCATATAACATAGCTGGTCTCACAACCATCTTGTAAACTTTCCCTTTAACTCTTGCTGGTACCCTTCTGTCGCAAATCACTCCTGACACTCTTCTCCACCCACTCCAACCTGCCTGCACTCTCTTTTTCACCTCTCTACTGCACTCCCCGTTACTTTGGACAGTTGACCCCAAGTATTTAAACTCAGATGTCTTTGTCACCTCCACTCCTTGCATCCTGACCATTCCACTGTCCTCTCTCTCATTCACGCATAGGTATTCCGTCTTGCTCCTACTGACTTTCATTCCTCTTCTCTCCAGTGCATACCTCCACCTCTCCAGGCTCTCCTCAACCTGCACCCTACTCTCACTACAGATCACAATGTCATCCGCGAACATCATCGTCCATGGAGACTCCTGCCTGATCTTGTCCGTCAACCTGTCCATCACCATTGCAAACAAGAAAGGGCTAAGAGCCGATCCTTGATGTAATCCCACCTCCACCTTGAACCCATCCGTCATTCCAACCGCACACCTCACCATTGTCACACTTCCCTCATACGTATCCTGCACCACTCCTACATACTTCTCTGCAACTCCTGACTTCCTCATACAATACCACACCTCCTCTCTCGGTACTCTGTCATAAGCTTTCTCTAAATCTACAAAGACACAGTGCAACTCTTTCTGGCCTTCTCTATACTTCTCAATCAACATTCTCAAAGCAAACATCGCATCTGTGGTGCTCTTTCGTGGCATGAAACCATACTGCTGCTCGCTGATCGTCACCTCTCCTCTTAACCTAGCTTCTATTACTCTTTCCCAAATCTTCATGCTGTGGCTGATCAACTTTATACCTCTGTAGTTGTTACAGTTCTGCACATCGCCCTTGTTCTTGAAAATCGGTACCAGTATGCTTCTTCTCCACTCCTCAGGCATCCTCTCACTTTCCAGGATTGTGTTAAACAATCTAGTTAGAAACTCCACTGCCATCTCTCCTAAACATCTCCATGCCTCCACAGGTATGTCATCAGGACCAACTGCCTTTCCATCCTTCATCCTCTTCATAGCTGCCCTCACTTCCTCCTTGCTAATCCGCTGAACTTCCTGATTCACTATCCCTACATCATCCAACCTTCTCTCTCTCTCATTTTCTTCATTCATCAGCCCCTCAAAGTATTCCTTCCACCTTCTTAGCACACTCTCCTCGCTTGTCAGCACATTTCCATCTCTATCCTTGATCGCCCTAACTTGCTGCACATCCTTTGCAGCTTGGTCCCTCTGTCTAGCCAATCGGTACAAGTCCTTTTCTCCTTCCTTAGTGTCTAATCTGTCATACAACTCACCATACGCCTTTTCCTTTGCCTTTGCCACCTCTCTCTTTGCTTTACGCTGCATCTCCTTGTACTCCTGTCTACTTTCTTCATCTCTCTGACTATCCCACTTCTTCTTTGCCAACCTTTTCCTCTGTATAATTTGCTGTACTTCCTCATTCCACCACCAAGTCTCCTTGTCTTCCTTCCTCTGTCCTGATGACACACCAAGTACCTTCCTAGCTGTCTCCCTCACTATTTCTGCAGTGGTTTTCCAGCCATCTGGCAACTCTTCACTACCACCCAGTGCCTGTCTTAACTCCTGCCTGAACTGCACACAACAGTCTTCCTTCTTCAACTTCCACCATTTGATCTTCGGCTGTGTCTTCACTCGCTTCCTCTTCTTGGTCTCCAAAGTCATCCTACAGACCACCATCCGATGCTGCCTGGCTACGCTCTCCCCTGTCACCACCTTGCAGTCTCCAATCCCTTTTAGATGGTGCCTTCTACATAAGATATAGTCCACCTGTGTGCACTTTCCTCCACTCTTGTACGTCACCCTGTGTTCCTCCCTCTTCTTGAAATATGTATTCACCACAGCCATTTCCATACTTTCCCATCACCTCCTCATCACCTCTGTTCCCTTCACCAACATGTCCATTGAAGTCCGCTCCAATCACCACTCTCTCCTCCTTGGGTACCCTCTCCACCATGTCGTCCAACTCATTCCAGAATTCTTCTTTTTCATCCATCTCACACCCAACTTGCGGGGCATATGCGCTGATAACATTCAGCAATAAACCTTCAATTTCCAGCTTCATACTCATCACTCTGTCTGACACTCTCTTCACCTCCAGCACGCTCTTGACATACTCTTCCTTCAGAATTACCCCTACCCCATTTCTCCTCCCATTCACACCATGGTAGAAGAGTTTGAACCCACCTCCGATACTCCTGGCCTTACTCCCCTTCCACCTGGTCTCTTGCACACACAGTATGCCTACCTTTCTTCTTTCCATCATGTCAGCCAGCTCTCTCCCTTTACCAGTCATAGTGCCAACATTCAAAGTTCCAACTCTCACCTCCACATGCCTACCCTTCCTCCTCTCTAGCTGCCTCTGGACATGCTTTCCTCCTCTCCTTCTCCTTCGCCCAACAGTAGCATAGTTTCCACCGACACCCTGCTGGTTAACAGTACCGGTGGCGGTCGTTGGTAACCCGGGCCTCGACCGATCCGGTATGTAAGTCTTATTTATGATCCGCATATTTCATTTGGCAAAGATTTTACGCCGGATGCCCTTCCTGACGCAACCCTCCCCATTTGTCCGGGCTTGGGACCGGCACTAAGGATGCACTGGCTTGTGCATCCTCAGTGGCTGGGTTAGAAAATTAAAATGATAATAATTATGCATAATTATGCAAAATATGCATTTTCTAAAAATGGCTAAAAACCACTTTTCTCGGCATTTCAGATGATTCTGAGCATTTGGGGGGAGGGAGTTGGAGTGGGGGGGTTAAGGGCAGTGGGAAGGTGGTGAGCTGGCAGGATGAAGAGGAGGGAGATTTAGACGGGTGGATAGCTAATAAACATCATGATCACCGCAACTTGGTTGCGAGTCACTTGCTAGTAAGCTGGATAAAGTTGCAATGAGCAGAACAATATATAATGGCTCTTAGATGAATGCAAGAATGAACGAATGAATGAACGTGTTGAACACCGATGAACACTGTCTGTCTTGAATGCCCTTATGCTGACGTCACTGTGCAGAGGGGGGCGGGTGATTACTCAATAAATAAACGGCCAGTTGCCTTTGCTTGGCATTCCGGTGAGACCAGAAATCCGATGTCTACCGTGTATCAGTTTGTCCCCGTTAATAGTGCTTTCTGCTAGCTATGTGTTACCTACACAGTCCTGATGGCAGCTGCACCAGGTTATGGGCCCAGGAGGGACGTGGGAACGCGTTGGAGCAGATTGTTTTTTGACGGGGACGAAAAGAAATATGAGTTGTGGGAAACGAAGTTTCTGGGACATTTGCGCCTTCAAGGCTTGAAGGACTGCATCTTTTACGAGCCCGACACAACTCACGCGGATTATGACGGGAGAGCGAACGTTACCTGTTTTTCCTGCGGGGAGAGGGGTCACATTGCCCGGGCCTGTCAGCAAAACGACCAGGGGGGCCAGCGGCCCAGGCAGTGGTGCACTCTGCAGGAGCACAACACACAGCGACGCCGCATGCAGACGGAGGAGGAGGGATGACGTTGAGGGGAGCGCTGCACATTCCCTCCTACCCACAGGACATCTTCTCCGTGAAGACAGCGACTGCAAACGGTGCCTCAGTGACCTTTCAACAAGGCAGAGACCAGCTCGTCCATACGGACGGTACCAGGTTCGACATCAGCGAGCGCAACAGGCTCTACTACCTGAACACCTACGACAATGTGTCACTAAGGCAATGAGTGCTGGGACCAATGAGTGCTGGGACCAATGACTGCTGGGACCAATGAATGCTGGGATAGGCTCCAGCATCGCCAAACCCTGAAACAAGCCCTAGGCTCACCAGAGTCCTCACTATGGGCTAAAGCTATGCAGGATGAGATGAGTTCCCTGAGGGAAAATGACACTTTTACCCTAACAACATTGCCAGAAGGTAAACATGCAGTGGGGGGGGGGGGGGGGGCAGATGGGTTTACAGCGTTAAGGAAAACAGTCGAAACCACATATAAAGCAAGATATGTAGCTAAAGGCTATAGTCAAATTGAAGGGATAGACTATAGTGAGACCTTTTCCCCAACCGCTGATATGACCTCTGTACACAGTTTAATGCAAGTTGCTGCACAATATGGTTTGGAGCTGCACCAAATGGAATAAAATGCTGCATGATTTCCTTTGCCAAAATGGTTTTGTTCAGAATCCAGCTGACCACTGTGTTTACAGCAAACAAACTGGGAGTGAGAGAATCATTTTGATTATCTGGGTCGATGATCTTCTTATTGCAGTGAGTGACAGTCAAACCCTCAGGAATGTGAAAGAGCTATTGGGAGACCAATTCAAGATGAAAGATCTTGGTAAACTAAAACATTTCCTTGGTATTGACTTTACACAGGGAGATGGTGAAATAAAGATGAACCAAAAGAGGTACATCACAAAAATCCTGGAGAGGTTTGACATGACTCACTGCAGACCAAGATCGACCCCATGTGAGAACAAACAAATTGGATGATGGATGATGTACTGCCCTGATGGATGATGTTCTGCCCTGATGGATGATGGTGATGTTCTGCCCTGATGGATGATGTTCTCCCCTGATGGAAGGATAACTATTGAGTATTGCCCCACATCAGACATGGTTGCAGATATTTTGACTAAACCTGTAACTAAAGCTCTGCTTGACAAGTTTGTTTCTTTTGTTTTTGGTATATAAGATTTTTTTATTTTCTTTGCTAGATGTACCTGACAACTGCATACTGTAATCAGCCTAAGAGCAAGTGGGGGTGTTGAACACCGATGAACACTGTCTGTCTTGAATGCCCTTATGCTGACGTCATTGTGCAGCGGGGGGCGGGTGATTACTCAATAAATAAACGGCCTGTTGCCCTTGCTTGGCATTCCGGTGAGACCAGAGATCCGATGACTACCGTGTATCAGTTTGTCCCCGTTAATAGTGCTTTCTGCTAGCTATGTGTTACCTACACAGTCCTGATGGCAGCTGCAACAGAACGAATGAATGAATTAATGTATCTATATTCGTTTGTATTTTTTCTCAACACTAAAGTGAAAACTATATTTTATGACCGGGGGTAGAGTAGCAAAGAATATGTCATCCTTTATTTTGTGTTGACTCTCACTGCCCAATTGTATTCGTTTATACTTTGCAGACGCATTCTAAACTTCCAATTGTGGAGTTAGAAAACAACGAGACAGGAGACGTGAGAGTAGACGTAGTCGAGGTAGTTTACTAGCTCCAACTTTGCATGTCATACATTCGACAACGACACTGAACTGTGAACCGGAAGCGGAAGTGCATTATCTGACCCCTCGCCTCTTCCCTTAAAGGTACACCGTCCTCTTAGGTGAATGTCTCTAGTTATATAGATGTGGGTCACCACACAGGCCCCTCCAGAATTCACCTACACAAAACAATGCAAAACAGCAAAAATGCAAGTCATGAACATAAAAATAGACTCTACAACAGAACAGTCAATGACAGAGTGCAAAGTCACGGGGAAAACAGGTGACGAGTCGGGGGGCGGACCCTGCGGCCATAACGGCTGCGCTTCACAGGAGGGGAAACAGATGGGGCCGAAACCCGGGCCATAGGCGGGGCCGAAGCAGGAACAGAGGCAGGTGCCGGGGCCGACCTAGGAGGGTGTCCCCGCCACGGGGGTAGGGCCAATTGCATTGGCTCCCCAATGTCCAAGTGAGCGGGCTTGAGACGGTCTATAGTGACCCGCTCCGGCCTGCCCTGGCCCATGTCCACCACAAAGTTCTTATCCCCCGCCTCCAGGACGCGGAAGGGCCCGTCGTATGGGGGCTGCAGCGGGGACCGATGGCTGTCGTGCCTAATGAAGACGTACCTCGCCGATGGCAGATCCTTGGGGACGTAGGACCGGGGGAGGCAGTGTTGAGACATCGGAACGGGAGCGAAGGCACCGGCAGCGCTCCGGGACGCACTGAGGTGAGAGGCGGCCGACCAGGGAGCTGTAGCATCCGGAAGAAACTCCCCCGGAACCCGCAGGGGCTGGCCATACACCAGCTCAGCGGAGGAGGTCTGGAGGTCTTCCTTCGGGGCCGAACGCAGGCCGAGCATGACCCACAGGAGCCGGTCCATCCAGTCGCAGCCAGTGAGGCTTGCCCGCAGAGCGGCTTTCATGTCCCGATGGAACCGCTCACAAAGTCCGTTGCTCTGCGGGTTGTACGCCGTAGTGCGGTGGATCTTCACCCCCAGGTGCTCAGCGACCGCCGTCCAGAGCTCCGAGGTAAACTGGGAGCCCCGGTCGCTCGTGATGTCACCCGGCGTGCCGAAACGGGCCACCCAGCAGCCGATGAACGCCCGTGCTACCTCTGCTGCCGTCGTGGAGGACAAGGGAATAGCCTCTGGCCACCTGGTGGCCCTGTCCACAATAGTGAGGAGGAACGTATAACCACGGGAGGGGGGCAGGGGACCCACCAGGTCAACATTGACGTGGTCAAACCGCCTCTCTGGAACCACAAACGGTGCCAAAGGGGTCTTGGTATGGCGGTGCACCTTGGCGCGTTGGCACGCCACACACGAGCCGGCCCAGGCTCTAACATCCTTACGGAGCCCAGGCCAAACGAACTTGACGCTCACCAGCTTGGTCGAGGCCTTCACTCCCGGGTGGGAAAGGCCGTGGACGGTGTCGAAAACTCGGCGCCGCCAGGAAGTAGGCACCAGGGGGCGCGGTTGACCGGTGGAGATGTCACAGAGGAGGGTGGTGTTGGCCGCGTCGAACGTCACGTCCTCCAGCCGTAGCGCCGTAGGGGTCGACCGGTAGTCTTGAACGGTCGCGTCCTTGGCTTGGTCCGCTGCCATAGCGGCGTAGTCGAGTCCCAAGTGAACGGCGTTAACAACCGCCCGTGAAAGGCAGTCGGCGACGAAGTTATCCTTGCCCGACACGTGTTGTATGTCCGTGGTAAACTCGGAAACCGCCGCGAGATGGCGCTGCTGACGCCCAGACCACGGTTCTGAGGTTTTGGCCATACAGAACGTCAGCGGTTTGTGGTCCACGAAAGCGGTGAACTGTCGGCCCTCCAATAGGAACCTAAAGTGTCTGGTTGCGAGGAAGAGACCCAGTAGTTCCCTATCAAAGGTGCTGTATTTGCGCTCGCTCTCACGGAGTTGTTTACTGAAGAACGCCAACGGCTGCCAGCCCCCCCCCCCCACCCACTGCTCACACACGGCCCCCACGGCGTAGTCGGAGGCATCCGTTGTAAGGGCTATGGGGGCGGCAGGCGACGGGTGAGCTAGCAGCGCAGCGTTGGCCAGCGCGGTCTTGACGGCCACAAAAGCCTCGTCCATCCCTGAAGACCAGTCCAGCTCGTCCTTAGACTTCTTTCCCCGCAGGGCCTCATACAGGGGACGCATGATGTGGGCGGCACGGGGCAGGAAACGGTTATAAAAGTTCACCCTGCCCAGGAATTCCTGCAGCGACTGTACAGTGCGGGGGCGGGGGAACATGGTGACAGCCTCAACCCTGGCAGGGAGGGGAACGGCCCCCTGTGGAGTGATGTGGTGCCCGAGGAAGGTGATGGACGACTCCCCGAACTGACACTTAGCTGGGTTGATGATGAGATCGTGTTCGCTGAGCCTGTCGAGCAGTTGTCTGAGGTGCGTCATGTGTTCCTCCGCCGACGCGCTGGCCACGAGGATGTCGTCTAAGTACACAAACAAAAATGGCATGTCGCGGAGCACAGAATCCATAAGGCGCTGAAACGTCTGCGCGGCCCCTTTAAGGCCGAAAGGCATACGTAAAAACTCAAAGAGCCCAAAGGGTGTGATGACAGCCGTTTTTGGGACATCCAGTGGGTGGACCGGCACTTGGTGATACCCCCGCACTAAGTCGATTTTGGAATAGATGGCAGCGCCCGCCCGGTGGGTAGAGAAATCTTGTATGTGCGGTATGGGGTACCGGTCGGGGGTCGTGGCATTGTTTAGGCGACGGTAGTCCCCGCACGGGCGCCAACCCCCGTCGGCCTTATAGTCCATGGGCCAGACGATATTTCGGTACACTCAAGGTGGCAAAACTTACTTATAATTTTTGAAAGGATCCATGTCTGTAGATGATATTTTGGTATGATAACCATTCCTGAGTGGCAGCTGTATCACAGTTATCAGCTCATGAAGTTAACCACCCGCTAAAGTAAATTGCATTTTAGACGCTGGTGCATATCCTGGTTTAGCCTCATGGTCAGGACATTTTTCAATGTTCTATAATATTGTCTTTGGTATCATTTTAAAGGGGACCTTCTTAGCTTTCATTCAAGCCCTGTTGTGGATATTTCTCACAAATATAGAGGTCACTTGAGCTCTTCAACCCGTCAATAACACACATCTTTCTGCAATGTTCGCCTAAACTATATAC
This sequence comes from Lampris incognitus, assembly GCF_029633865.1. NCBI lineage: Eukaryota > Metazoa > Chordata > Actinopteri > Lampriformes > Lampridae > Lampris > Lampris incognitus. Next base: position 116,327,032 of record NC_079212.1, read on the forward strand.
TTTCTTTTAGCCCTGTGGCATCTAGGAATATCAGGGACACAAAACACAAAAACTGGAATACTCACAGGACTGTAAAGATTCAGGAAATGTATAATATACCCATACTATTTCATTGTGTGAGGTGATTGTGAGCCTTAAATGAGAACTAGACCAAAGCCAGTTAGGTCACAAACTGGTCTCTATACATTTGTTTAAATACACAATCAAAATACATGATAAAAAGGAATACCATAGTGAGGTAATGAACTATTTTAATATTTTAAACAACATTGACATTTACATATACTTAGTCAATGATACATGTAATCCCATATCATTAGTGGGTATATGTAATGGTAATGGGTAGGGTAATGGGTATGTGTGAATATGGTTACATTATTGTTATCAAGCTCTGGGTAACCAAGTCCAGAATCAACATCCTGTGCATCAATAGACTACTACCACAGTAATACCATCAGAATCATCACACTGTCATTCATCAAACTGCTCGTTTCTCTCATCATCTGACTCCCCAAGTTCAAAGTCCAGTTCTGGACCATCCTGCTGTTTTTGGTTACTGCAGGTCTGTAACCTGCACATGTCTGTGCATGGAAGTCCATTTGACAGGCACATGCAGCTTGGCATTTTGCATGAATGCACACACTTGCATGTTAGCATTTCCAAGACCACATCTGGTGCAGGTGGGGAGCGCATCCAGTAAATGGCCAGCTTGCCTTCATCGTCTGTCCATCCATACTCAGTAGGGCTTGGCACCACAGGGTTAGCCTGCAGACAGCACTTCCATATTGCTGCCTGATAGTTGGCTCGTTGAACATGCATAAAGAGACAGTCTCTACATGGTGGCAGCTGGCTGGACTCAACCTCTCCCCTTTTGGTGCAGAAGAGCTGGTAACGCAGTTTGTTCACCTCAGCAGTGCTGCTATTAGCGACATACATCCGACAGGTGAACTGCTAAATTTTCTGGAACAGCTCATCACTCACATTCCATGTCTGTCCCAGTTGACTAAAAGTCTCTTGGCAGGAAGTGTGCTTTCTCACTATCTTCAGGGCATTCAGCTTCCCTCGACCAGCGAATGCACTGACAGTGTCGCAGCCTGTGAAGGCATGTAAGCCAATTAGGCTGTCACAGATGCTGTCTCCAAGTGAACTTGCCAGTTTGGTGATGTCGACAAACCGTGTGCAGTTCTGAGTCCCACACTTCTGGTAGATGGGACAGGTGATGTCCTTCTGGAAGCCAAGACAAAGCACCATGACATCAGTGTCCTCAGCTGTGATGATAACTGACTTTGAGCCCGCATTTGCTGCATGCAATGCATGCAGGAGCAGACGGGTGTCAGCTTCTTCATGTGTGGAGTGCAGTTCTGCTGCTTCCTCACACCCATCTTCTGTCAACTTGTAGCAGGTTTCCTCACAGGTCATGTCCAACACCTTGCCATGCAGCATAGCTCTGTATCGTGGGAGTTTCCACTCTTCCACCAGAAACTTGATGAGACTGGTCTTGTTGGAGGAACTGCACAAAAATTTTCTCCACTGCTGGACGTGGTGTCCCCCTGCAAGATTCTTGTACTGGAGAGTGATGTCTCCACCCCGGTTCAGTTGTTGAGCATCTTTGATCGAAGTCTGGTGATAGACATCAAAAACAACATCAATCCTCCCACTCTGTGCTCCCTCATGGAGGACCTGGGTCAAGGCTGACTCTGCCACCTGTGCAAAGGTTTTGTTGTTGCCATTCATTTCTTGGACCAGGCTCATCCCATCAATGATGGAAGTAGATGGGATTGGGATGTCTTCTGCAGGAGATACATTCTTTTCAAGCTCTCTGGCAAGTGCAGCCTTGTTTGTTTTTCGTAAGGACCCATCAGCATTTGCCAGTGCCCATGGTAGTGGGCCCAATGGGTAGGCAAGGACATCCTTCAGATTCACCTTCCTGCTTTCAGCCACCAGGATCATGTGACTGAAAAGGTTTCTATCTGCCTTCAGAACCACATCCTGTGCTTTCTTTCCATGAGCTTGTTTTGTGCTGACATTGGAGAATGTTTTCAGACTTTGCTTGGTCATCTTGTCGTGGAATTTCACAGGTGGTGGGTCTGCATCTAACCTTGTTTGCTGGAATGCTTGGTAGGCCTCTTCTCCTTTCTCAAGAGCTCTCAAGAGATCTATGGTCACATCAGGTGGAGCCATGTTGCCAGTGGAGAGGCTAACCAAATCAATCTCATCAGGGGACATAGGATTGAGCCAGTTATTCTCCATAAGGTCCATGAGAGACTGGACATCTGCTTCATCTCTCTTGATCCTTGGACTCTGTAGATCTGGATGAGACCATTTGCACCTGCCTTGACCTGTCAGGTCTCTCAACTGTCTGAGGTACATGCTTCTATACTCAGCTGTGAGATAATATTTGGTCACAGCTCCTGGCTTCAAGCTGAATCCCTTTGTCCCTCCAGCTGTTTGGGTGTCTTTGTTCACCGTTTCTTCTATAGCTTGGTCAACAGGGATTCGGCCAAAGGGATTGGTGGAGCCCAGTTGGACTGAGAAGCCTCCTTCCATGAATTCTGTGTACACATCTGGGTGTGTGATGGGCAGCTCAGACATCTGGGCGTAGTAGTAGGGGAGGTAGCGTGCATAATTCATCCTGTCATAAGCAAAGCACCATGGGATCATTGCTCGAATGCTAGCCAAGTGTAGCATCCAGTCTCCCTCTCTGGATGCTCGGATGAGCCCCAACAAGATTTCAACCATGTCCAAATAGGACATCCAGAAGTTCGAGGGGCTGCCGTTTCCACCTCTAAGGAACTCACGGTAGACTTCAAATAGATCCATGATGCGTGTACAAGAGCTGTTCTCGAGGACCTCCTTCAAAGCATGTTGTGAGACTTCTTTCCCAAGGCTGTCAATGGTCTTCAGTGTCTCATTCAGGTGAACCATGTCATTCCTGTGAGTTTCTTCCAACCAGGACAGGAAACCATTCAAGGTCAGTCGCATGAGAGCCTCATACAGGAGCTTGTGTAGTCGCACTGCCCTGTTGTACTTGCGGCCATCCATAACACCAGCAACTGAGCCTTCTGCAATCATGCCAGACTCAATGCAGAGGTCTTTGAGTCCAGCATCTTGGAAACGCTTTCCTATTATTGCCAGCAGTGTGCAGATGGTGTGGAATACCCCAAGCCTAACGATGATATCATGGAACTTGTCATGGTGTTTCCATGTGATCTCGACAGCCTTCGCATACAGGGCATGGTCAAAGACACAGACAATCTTCCTCAGGCCTAAGCACTGCATGATGCTCAGTGACTGGTTAAGCACCTCGTTGACAGTAGACATTTGTGTCGCTGGAGCATTGATGGTAGGCAGATAGCCTATATTGTCGGGGATGACCGTCATCTCTCCTCGAGTCAGGATGTTGAAGCCTGTCCAGCTGCTGACTGACTGTTCTTCTTGTTGTGACATGCGTGCTAGGACCCAAAGAAGGTTTTTCTCTCTGGCAAGCTTAGTATTGGCTGCAGTATCGGCATCTGACTTTTTGCTTTGTGGTGGCCCTACCCGTTGTCCAGCATTGTAAGTTGGTTGCTTCTCTTCTTTGTTTTGGGAACAGTGGGCATGGGTTGGACAGGAAGTGGGTTGACTGGCTTTGCTTGCATAGCAATCCCATTGACTCTGTGAGATGTTCCCTCACCACTGACAGTTTCTTCAAGACGGTCGATATTGTCCCAGGCTAAAGTTGTGAATATGCCAGGATGGATGTTAGCTGGAAGGGCAATGCCACTCCCTGATGATGAGAGTTTCTGGAGACACAGGGCAGTGTTGATCTCTTCCATCTGTGAATAGGACACACTGTGACCAAGTCGGTTGAGGATGTTTATCAACTCTACATTTCCTGTCAACGATTTGACACTGAATGGCAGAACAATGTGCTTGGAAGGCTTGGTATTTCCACATGTCACTGCATATACTATGTCATGGCCAAATGACTGCAGAAGACACTGCACTCTCTGGGATGCATGATCAGGATCATTTGAGCCTGTGAGTAGAGAGTACAGGAAGATAATGAGCGACTCTGGAATGGTAGAACATTCTGCTTCTGGTTTGACTTCAGGCGGCCAGGTTTGAGGAACATCTTGACTTTTAATGTCTGCTCTCAATTTGATGGCTGCTTTGGCTATAACATCTTGTGCACTGACACTTTTCAGGGTCTGCAGCTCCCTTTTGAGAGACTGATTTTCTTTGGCAAGTTCCCTCATGGACAAGTTATCGGGATAGAGGAGGAATTTTCCTTTCTCATCAGGGAATATCTGCAAGGCTCCAGCAAACTCACTCTCCAGGTTTCGCCTTATGTGCTTCTTGGTTGATTCCTTGACTTGGGCAATGCCTTGGGAGTTCATTGAAGCTACCAGTCTAGAAGAGAGATCAGTCATTGTCATCACTTGAGGATTGCCAAAAAGCTCCATCCTGATGAAGAGGAACAGCTCATTGTATGCCTTATTCACAGCAGCTTCATACTGGGCTGCAGCATCATCATCTTCATTGCTGGCAACCTCTCCTTTGGAAACCTCTTCTTTGGTGTAAAGTCTATAGCATGACCTGTGGTAGTGCCCTTCAGCTGCTACAAGGTCTCTACTCACAATGGCAAGGATTCTGCTGTCCCTTTTCTTTGTGGCTGCACTCCTGATCTTTGCATCAGCTCGCAGTTCTCGACACTGCACCAGTACTTCTCTCGTATTCTGTCTCTTGGAATATTTGCTGTTTTTCTGACAAAATATGCACTCTGCATCATAAGTCCTAGATGTACTTGGAGCATGTCGAGCTACTCTCTTAGATTGTTTCTCTTCAGCAGAGACACAACTTTTCTTTTCTTTTGCAAGGAGGCCATCAAGAATTTGCTTCATAGTGAAGATACTGCGACACTTTCTGTGGTAGTAGATTGCTGGAATCTGTCCCTCAGGAATGTCTTTTGCCAGTTTCAAAACTGGTGCATGATTTCGTATCTGAGCTGCCCTGAGCAGAGTTCTCCATGAGTAGACACTTTGTAGTGAAACCAGCTTATCTGTATCATCAGAACAGTGGATAATGCACTCCACCCGTGGGCGCTTTGGTATTGGGTAAAAACTTGCTTGTTCACCAGTGGCCATATTCAGTCAGTTTTCACCTGCCACATACAAACAAATACATGTAACTTAGGTGTATGAACACTACTAAAACAAAGTTTACTTTGCTTCACCAGCGTCATATTACCATTATTTATCTTACATAGCCACAAATAGATACATTACCTAGTTGCTATGCAACAGCTGTATTTTGTCCACATGAGGCCGCTAAAATCAACACAAGATGAAAGTTCCTCGTAGCCACTTTAACTAATCATATTAACATATACATTAAAAGAACATGCTAACATTATGGGAAATAGCTTACAATCTTCTCCAGAGTGAGACAAGAAGATAGATACCAGTTTCCTCTATATGTGTTTAGTAGAAAGCTATCTGGCTGCACGTTAGCCTAGCTTAGCACAATGAATGGAAGTACACAGTACTGGTTATCCTTGGTTGTTGGCCAACTAAGAACTGTCCCAGAGTTTAAGCTAGGCTAATCAGTACCAGGGGTGTTGAAATGCTATATTTGTAAAAATCTGGGCGAATACACAATCGTGAGAGGCACAGAAACAGGTTTCCTGAAAGAAAAATGAAATAGCTGCTCATTTGGAAAGGTTATCATGTATTATTTTACTTCTGTTAGTGTACCAAATAAAATGGCACCAGTGAAGTTGTGTCACCTTGGGTGATATCGATATCTGGTCTGACCCATGGACTAACTGGCTTTGGTCTAGTTAGTTTCTTAGTAATAATGCCCTTCTAATTTAAGGTTCACAATCACCTCACACAATGAAATAGTATGGGTATATTATACATTTCCTGAATCTTTACAGTCCTGTGAGTATTCCAGTTTTTGTGTTTTGTGTCCCTGATATTCCTAGATGCCACAGGGCTAAAAGAAAGTATATAGTTTAGGCGAACATTGCAGAAAGATGTGTGTTATTGACGGGTTGAAGAGCTCAAGTGACCTCTATATTTGTGAGAAATATCCACAACAGGGCTTGAATGAAAGCTAAGAAGGTCCCCTTTAAAATGATACCAAAGACAATATTATAGAACATTGAAAAATGTCCTGACCATGAGGCTAAACCAGGATATGCACCAGCGTCTAAAATGCAATTTACTTTAGCGGGTGGTTAACTTCATGAGCTGATAACTGTGATACAGCTGCCACTCAGGAATGGTTATCATACCAAAATATCATCTACAGACATGGATCCTTTCAAAAATTATAAGTAAGTTTTGCCACCTTGAGTGTACCGAAATAGGAAATTTTGGGCTCTGGCCCATGGACTATTAGTAACCATGTGAAGAGGGGAAGCCCACGGGCTGTCAGAACGGCGGACAATGCCGAGGCGCTCCATAGTCGAAAACTCCTCCCTGGCTATTGCGAGCTTGGCCGAGTCGAGGCGTCGGACCCGGGCGTAAACTGGGGGGCCCACTGTGGTGATATGATGTTCCACGCCGTGCTTGGCCACCGCCGAGGAGAAGGTGGGTGTGGTGAGCTCGGGGAAATTTGCGAGCAGGCGTTGGTATGGATCCCCGGTGGAGAGTGTGTTAGCGAGGCACAGCGCTCCAGCCCCCCCATGCGTGCAGGGGTATGACGCAAAAGAGACGGCATCAATCACGCGACAGTTTTTAACATCCACCAGCAGGTTGAAAGCACAGAGGAAATCCGCACCTAGGAGCGGGGTGGATACAGCAGCCATCACAAAGTCCCAACCGAAACGTCCGACGCCAAAACACACGTCCACATGTCTGATACCGTACGTCCGAATGGACGTGCCGTTGGCGGCGTCCATCTGGGGGCCGTGACTGTCGGTCATCGTGTCCACAGCTTGTGCTGGTAGTATGCTGCGTTGAGCGCCAGAGTCAACCAGCAGCCGCCGGCCCGACAAGGAGTCTCTGATGAACAACAGCTTGCAGTCACGGCCGGCGCCCATAGCCGTTAACGAGCGCCGACCTTGGCGTTTCCCTGAACTCTGTAACTGCAGGGTTTGCGACACTGTTTTGCTTTTGCCCCAAACCTGGCATGGTAATAACAGAGCCCGTCGTCAGGTTGGCGGCGGGCTGTCACCGCAGCCGCGGTGACCATATAGTCGCACACAGGTGGTGGTGGGGCGGTCTTGTGGGGTAGCAGGGCATGCACAAACTGTTGCCGGTTGGCCAGGAAAACCCTGTCTGCTTCAGCAGCCAGAGAACGGTAGTCCTTGGAGGCGGCGAGAGGAGAACTGGCCAGTGCTGTGCGTACAGGTGCGGGGAGCTGCCTCAGAAAAATGTGTGTGAAAAGAAAGGCCGGATCAGCCGATCCCAGCACAGACAGCATTTTTTCCATTAACTCAGACGGTTTGTCGTCGCCGAGGCCATTCAGGGACAGTAACGGTCTGCCTTCTCCAGCTCCGACAGTTCAAATAGTTTCAGGAGGAATGTCTTTATAGCATCGTACTTGCCAGCAGCTGGCGGAGCTTCCAACAGTGTCAGTGCTCGCGCCGTTGTCGATGCGTCTAACGCCGCCACTACATGGAAGTACTGCGTTGCATCCTACGTTATCCCTCTCAGCTGGAACTGGGCTTCCACATGTTGTAACCACGGCCGTGGATTATGCTGCCAAAAGTCGGGTAGCTTCACAGTAGCGGTGTAAATGCTAGCGTTAGCAATAGCCATGTTGTTAGCACCGGCGTCGTCGTTGTCAGACATACTCGTATTAGTAGTTCGATCACGTCGTGTTAAGTGATATTAAATATAACCCGAGTGTATTTGTATTACTCTGTAACCAATGTATGCAACCAGAACAGAGGGTGAAGAAAGACACATTCATGTAGATGAAATATATTGCATGCCTCGCACTGAATGTGGGTTGCCCTCCCCTGGGGCCTTGGGAGAGATACCGTGTCTGGTGCAAGGAGGGCCCCCGATAAGAGTTACAGGTCCAGACAGGATGAGCACTCCGTAAAAGCTCAACCATGAAAGGGAGCATTGACCAAACATAGTGGACAGGAAAATAAGGGTCATGTGTGATGAATGAACAAGGGAGGTTTAGCATATAAAGAAGCTCACACACAAAGAAAGTCAGACACACACGACGGATTGGCAGAGTGTGTCTCCAGATCTGTACTCAATAAAATCATTTTAATCTCCTAAGACGTGGTGGCTGTTTTCTTCACATCAATGGACCCGGGTGTTATGTATGCACACATCGACAGTGCTGCATTTGATTTGGTGCTGTTCTATTGTGCTGGGATCGATTGGTGATGCCTGCGGGCTCTGGGTTGTTTGATCGGGTCTGCCTTTGATGCTGTGTCAGTCTAAATAAAGAATGCCGCGGAGAGGTTGTGTCGAGCGACAGCGCTGTGTCCTGACGTGATTTCTAAATACAATATTGGCGACGAGGATGGCTGATATCTCTCTCCCACCACCTGCCCCCTTCCTGGCATTACCTGGCGAGCCTCCGGTACCATGGACTCGCTGGCTACATAGTTTTGAAAATTACATCATCGCCTCAGGGCTCGACGACGTGAGCCAGGCTAGGAAGACGGCTCTGTTGCTTCACTGCTTGGGAGCAGAGGGTCATCGTGTGCTCGGGACTCTGGGGAACGTCACAAGCTTTGCCGATGCTGTGGGACTTATGAGCACCCATTTCGCTGCTCCACAGAGTGCCCTCCTTCGGCGATTTATATTCCGTCAGCGACACCAACTGCCTGGTGAGTCTGTGCGGCAGTACGTAGCTAATTTGCGAGGGCTAGCTAGCTCATGCAAGTTTGGCGCGCTTCAGGACGAGATGGTTCGCGACCAGCTAATCGAACACACCAACAACGCAAAGGTGCGTGAGACTCTCCTGCTGGAAAAAGATGATCTGCTGCTGTCCAGAGCAATTACCATCGCACTACAGGTTGAGGGAGCAGCTGAGTATGCTGCTATGCTAAATACACAGCAAGTGGCTACCTCCAGTCAAGCTGCCAACGACTCCTCCCTCTACTCACGGCTGCCCCTCGGGACGCAACCCAGCCAGAGCGAGGCGGGCGCCGACTCCACTGGGGACGTCTTGCAACTGCAACGACGGCGTTCTCGGCCCCGCCCTCAACAGTCCTGTGGTAACTGTGGGTCTCGGTCTCATGTTTCAAGGGCTCAGAACTGCCCTGCCCGTGGCCAGACATGCCGTAGCTGCGGTAAGCACAATCACTTTGCCAACGTCTGTCGATCTTCCCCGGCTGGGTCAGAGGGCCACACCCCCCAGTCTTCAACCGCCGTCATTCACAAGGTGAGCTCTGGGCCAGTGTCATTCAAATCATGCACAGTCAACATTAATGATGTGTGCATCCCCCTGCTGTTGGACACCGGTGCAAGTGTGTCTCTCCTGAATGTTGATACCTACAGTCAATTTTTCGGTTCACTGCCGCTGTCCGCACCCTCAGCTGTCCTCTGTGGGTATGGTGACTCCAAAATCGATCTGGTTGGCTCTCTCCAACTGACTGTCCGCTATGGAACCAAGCTGGTGCCCAATGCAGTTTTTCATGTGGCACGCCGTGGGGCCAACCTGATGGGCCTGGACCTGTTCTCCGCTCTGGGGTTTTCCCTCTTAGACACAAGGGGGGCAGCAATCCTGACTGTCGCCACACCTTGGCAGCAGAAGTGGCCATCGCTGTTTATGGGGCTGGGCTGCCTCTCTGCCTTCACCCATCAACCTCTCCTCAACCCTGCTGTGAAATCTGTCATCCAACCACTGCGCCGCATCCCGTTGGCTCTCCGTGATGGGGTCTCCGCCGAGCTGCAACAACTGCTGGAAGCTGGCATCATTGAACCGGTGGACGCGTCACCTTGGGTCTCAAACCTCGTGGTGGCTAAGAAGAAGTCGGGGGGCCTGCGTGTCTGCGTCGATCTACGTGCAGTAAATAAGGCAGTGGTCCCTGATAAGTATCCACTGCCCACCTCAGAAGAACTCACTGCTCAGTTCTATGGCTCTGAGGTGTTCTCCAAGCTCGACCTCAGACAGGGGTACTTACAGGTGCCCCTCCACCCCAGCAGCCGAAACCTCACAGCCTTTGTGACACATGCAGGAGTGTTTCGCTACACCAGGATGCCTTTCGGTCTCAGCTCCGCCCCTAGCTGCTTCCAGAAAATCATGGTCTCCGTGCTGGCTGGCATACTGGGCGTGGCCATTTATCTGGACGATATAGTGGTACACGGGCCCACCAGTGAAATCCACGACAAGCGCCTTCACATGGTCTTCGCAGCCCTGTCCAAGCACAAGCTAACTCTCAGTGCTGAGAAATGTGTCCTCTCTGTACCAGCCATCGACTTCGTTGGGTTCCGGCTGTCAGCGAGCGGTGTAACTCCACTACAATCCAACGTGGACGCCATTCAGGCCATCCCTGAGCCCAGCTCGGCCGCCCAGGTCGCCTCCTTCCTGGGTATGACAAGTTACTACCTGAGGTTTCTTCCCCAGTACTCTGCGACCACAGCCCCCCTGCGCCAGCTGCTGCGTAAGGACGAGCCATGGGTGTGGTCAAAGGCATGCAGTGACGCTGTGCGTGATCTTAAGACTCAACTGACTTCACCACCAGTGTTGGCTCACTTCGACATCTCCAGCTCCACCTTTGTGACCTGTGACGCATCAGCCACAGCGATAGGGGCCGTGCTGTCTCAAACCCAGAACGGTGTGGAGAAGCCCATTGCCTTCGCCTCCCGTGCCCTCAACCTGACCGAGCAGCGGTACTCCGTGGGTGAGCGTGAGGCGTTAGCCTGTATCTGGGCTTGTGAAAGGTGGCACCTCTACCTCTATGGCCGCTCCTTCACCCTCAGGACAGATCACCAGGCCCTGACAGCGCTGCTGTCCACATCTGGGACAGGCCACAAACCCCTGAGGCTGCACCGCTGGTGTGACCGCCTCCGCCAGTACAACTTCAGCCTGCAGTTCACCCCAGGCAGAGACAATGTTGTCGCCGACCTGCTCTCTCGCTCTGTCTCCACCCCAGCTCCACAGACGGACACTGACTGTGTGGAAAAGGACATTGTCCAAATGCTACACACACCCCTCCAGGCCACTGTCTCTCTGCAGGAGCTGAGGGCAGCCTCCGAACAGGACCCTGTCCTCTCCCAGCTCCGCACCTACATCCAGAACGGCTGGCCTCACAAGGTCCCAGAGGAGCTGGCTGCGTTCGCCCGAGTCAGACAGGAGCTCTCCTGCTGGAACGACACCTGCGTGGCACGTGGGTTTTGCACAGTGGTCCCAGCTGCTCTCCGTGCACGTGTTTTGAATACGGCGCATGAAGGCCACCTGGGCATTGTGAAACTGAAACAGCGCTGCCGAGACCTGGTGTGGTGGCCGGGGATAGACAGAGATATTGAGGCTCTGGTGAAGGACTGTTCTGCCTGCCTTGTGAGTGGCAAGACTGGCCACCAGGCTCCCCCACCCCTGCAACCTCTCGCCTGGCCCTCTCAGCCCTGGGAACACCTGCAGTTGGACATTTGTGGTGAGATCCATGGAGTTCCCCACCACCAACGCTTCATGGTGGTCGCCTACGATCTACACTCAAAATGGCCTGAACTCACCACTTCCGGCACTGTGACCTCACAGATCATCATCGACTTCCTGGACTCTCTTTTCTCTCGCTGGGGCCTCCCAAAGGCCATCACCACTGACAACGGCCCTCAGCTGGTCTCTGCTGAGTTCACTGCTTATCTCGACAGCAAGGGCATCCGTCATATACGCACTGCGTACTACCACCCCCAGGCCAATGGCGGCGTTGAACGTTTTCACCAGTCACTGAAGAACGGCCTCAGAGCACACATGGCCCAAGGGTGCTCTTTCACGCAGGCCATCCGTCACACTCTGCTGCACTATCGGGCCACACAGCACTCGACCACAGGCGTCTCCCCAGCCTCTCTCATGCTAGGCCGGGAACTGTGCATGCCCCTTGACAGGCTCCGCCCCTCCACACCTCAGGCACCTCCCTCTGGGGTCAGAGCCTCAGTCACTCGTCAGCAGACGCGGATGAAGCAACGGTTTGACCAGTCAAAACGAACCAGGGTGCCAGACATCAATGTGTCAGACTGGGTCAGGGTCCGCAGGCCCCACAGGGACAATAAAATGGCTTCATACTGGTCCTCTCCTCTCCAAGTCACCCGTCAGCTGGGCCCAGCCACTTACCTCCTCAGCGATGGCACTCGGTGGCACTCCAGTCGTCTACGGAAGGTGTCAGCTCCGCCACACACAGCTGGTGACACAACCATAGCCATTCCCTCAGCATGGCGAGACGCCCCGGGGCTTCATGCAGCTCCTACACGGGCCCCAGACATTTCTGGGCCTCAGCTTCCCCTGCCATCTCCCTCCCCACCTCGGCCTGACCAGCCTCAGGCCGCCCCGCGACCTGTTCGCACACGTTTACGCCCTGGCCACCTAGAGGACTTTGTGTCAACCTTTCATGTTTGAAATCCTGCCGGGGGGGGGGAAATGTTATGTATGCACACATCGACAGTGCTGCATTTGATTTGGTGCTGTTCTATTGTGCTGGGATCGATTGGTGATGCCTGCGGGCTCTGGGTTGTTTGATCGGGTCTGCCTTTGATGCTGTGTCAGTCTAAATAAAGAATGCCACGGAGAGGTTGTGTCGAGCGACAGCGCTGTGTCCTGACGTGATTTCTAAATACAATACCGGGGACGAGGAACACGAAGGTGATTTTCCCAACAGTCGGGGTCACCAATGTGGAGTTAGAAAATAACGAGACAGGAGACGTGAGAGTAGACGTAGTCGAGGTAGTTTACTAGCTCCAACTTTGCATGTCATACATTCGACAACGACACTGAACTGTGAACCGGAAGCGGAAGTGCATTATCTGACCCCTCGCCTCTTCCCTTAAAGGTACACCGTCCTCTCAGGTGAATGTCTCTAGTTATATAGATGTGGGTTACCACACAATAGAAAAACATTCTAGGGATGTCCGGGTAGCGTAGTGGTCTTTGCCATTGCCTGCCAACACGAGAATCGCTGGTTCGAATCAGTGATACCTTTGGCTTGATCGGGCGTCCCTACAGACACAACTGGCCGTGTCTGCGGGTGGGAGAGAAGCCGGTGGGTATGTGTCCTGGTCGCTGCACATAGTACCATTTGACGCTGCCATTGTAAGGGTAGGAGTACTGGTAAATCACATACATTTCACGGAGGAATAAACACATATGCTCATCACTGATTGTTACTTGAACCATAAGAAGCAAAACTGTATTTGCGCATGCTCATTTAAACATCACTTGTCAATGCTGTAACGACATTAGTATAGGCACATACCTGAATAAGATATTGACCCAGCCAATATGTTAACACTCAACATATACATATGTGACCCTGCTGTAGAAAATAGCACCATGATTGCAAAGCTGAACTGGATTTGTAGCACTATATGGTAAATCTCACAGTTAAAGTGACAATAATTGTTGCAGACTTAAGAGACATTCGCAAATGGAACACAGACAAGTCTCATCCAATTCCTCTTTGGAGAATGCAGGCATCGATCCTGCTGCGTCTCGCGTGCAAAGCGAGTGCCCTACCATTTGAGCTAATTCTGCTTACACGATTATGAAGAACCGCATGCGGTAAGGTGTATTTCACCTCATAGTTGTGTGGCGAAATGACATTAAACTGGTTTTTGGCATCCCTTGTCTATTAGCATTCATTAAAATAGCATACTCAGAGCATCCGGGTGGCATGGCAGTCTATTCCGTTTCCTACGAAAAACCTCGTTAAACACATTTGTAAAGCCAAGTACAATTGGGGAGAAAAAGGGAAAAATACACACTGTATTTCACAACTAAACAGTAATTATATATAAAAAATTTTTTTACAATATTTTGGTACATGATTTTTTTAAACGGCAGACAAAAGTGCACTTTGATATTTTCACTTATCAGCATTGTATCGGATATTTTCAAACTATTTGTAGCAGTTGTTATACACATTTCCTTGAGTTGTTGCTCAGGGCCAGACGCAGTGCTTGGAGCTGTCATCAAAGATGGTGCCAGCTGCACAGGTGTTCACATGGGTGATGCCACCAGCACATATGTAGAAGCTTTTCTTGTCATCTGGGTTGGGGTACAATCCATCAGGTTTACCATTACAGAAACCAGACCCTGGATAATGGGTGGTGGTGGTGGTAGTAGTAGCAGAGGGTTGACTGATGGCGGTTGCACTGGGATCAGGGGTGGTGGTAGGGGGTAGCGGGGGCAGCTCTGAATTACAGAAGAAAAATAAATGTTTGTTACTGAATGAGTGTGGAGCTGCTTGTTTGAGACTCAGTGCTATTTGTGAAATCAAATACCACCTGTGATGTTAAATATAAAACTTAAATAAAAATGGAAACAGTTGCTCAGACTTACCAATATCAAGGAGTTTATGGAGATGTGCCATTAGAGGGTGGCTGCCCTCTCCACAAAACTGTCCAGAAAAATCATCCAGATCCAGGGCCCACACAAAGGCGCCACCAAACTTCTGCTCTTGCAGGTAACGAACCTATACAGAGGAAACAAAGAAAAAATTGTACACTAGATTGTTGAGAAGCAAAATGTTTTGGCGCGACAAATATAGTGTTGATGCGCAGCTCACCTTGATCTCATAGCTTTCCCTGGTATCAAATCCTACCCACTCATTATTCTTAGTGGCATAGGGCACTTTCTGGTCTTCAATCCACTGTAGGGTGGTACCATTTACAAAGTCGCAGATCTGAATCACAGACAAAATCCACCAAGTTGATATACTGTGCAATGTAATGTAAGACTAAAAATATAGTTTCAGTGTTTCGCTACTGGACCAAAGAGACCTCAGGAATGCAGAAGGGGTTGCAGAGTAGGATTTATGCTCTTGTATGGATCAAATATTTGATGTTATTAGTTACAATGTGTCATGTAATGGGTAGAGTCCAGTCACTAGCCATTATATGAACTTTCACCTCATAATAGGACCAGAATCCGGCTTCACGTGTGTAAGGTCCAGCTGATGCAGGGCCACTAGCGGGGGCTCCAACACTACTGTTTGATGATGTCAGACGGAAGGTTCGGCCATAAGTTGCAAAGCCCATCCTCAGCTTCTCCACTGGGGTGCCATTGTCCCTCCAGTACCTCATAGCGTAGTCCTATGGTAGAAATGGATGGATAAAATATTTACATGGAAGGTGTGAACACATGTTTAAGCAGCAGAAGAGAGTATGAGTCTTGAGTGAAAGCTCAACCACTATCACTATTGTGATATAATGCAATAAGTTTGCAATCTATCAAAGGTCGGGGCTCTGTTCAGCTTCACTGTGCCAAAAGTCCTGAAAAAATGAAGGAGGCAAGTGAAAGAAAGAGAGAACATCAGTAAGTACATCTTGGCAAATTTATAGGTTGTTCTCACTCCTAAATCCTTCAAAAGTTTCTTTCTGTCATTTGTCCATCATATCTCCTCACCGTGTTAAAGTAGATGAGGTCCCCTTCGTCATGAGAGCCACGGTACAGTGGGCTGTTGTGTCCGGTGAATTCATCCCAGGTTCCATGGAAGTCGTAGGTCATCACGTTGATGAAGTTTAGTTCCCTGGAGGCATAAAACTAAATAATGAAAATACTGTGCCCTCACAGGGTACCCATGGAAACTATCAAATCCGCTGTGGCGACCCCTGGGAAACAGGGGACAAACCGAAAGAAGAGGAAGAGTACAAAAAATGCACAAAAGATGCAAAAAGAGAGAAAATATTTTTTCTCTTGCTCCAGAGAGCATACTTAGCAATCTCTGCAATCTCATATGCGGCATCAATGGTTCCCTTTCCTGCTGCCACTGCAGCTGTCAGCATGAGCTGTGGGTTACCAGTTGCACTGGCCTCAGCAGCATAGGCAGCAACAAGTTCCTGCAAAGGCATATAACAATCACATTATAGATGAGTTTATTGTAAATTTCCGTCGAATATAAAACTATGTTGTGAACCTCAGTTCAAAACTGAAACAAGATGCCTGCTCACCCTGCAGAGCAAAGTAAACCTCTGCTTGTCTTCAGGGGGACTTCCACGAGCTCCTGGGTACTCCCAGTCCAGGTCCAGACCATCAAAACCATGAGTCCTTAAGAATGTGATTGATGACTGGATGAATTTCTGGCGGTTAGTGGCATTGGACACCATGATGGAGAACCTGGGGAAAAGATTTTTGTCATTATGATTTACCTCAAAAACAGGTCTAATTCCTCGTGTACACATTTTAAAGTTGGTAGATTTTAGCTTTCATGACATTAGATAATACTCACTGCCTTGAACCAAAGTTCCATCCACCAACAGCCAACAGAGTTTTCAGATAAGGATTCCTAAAGAGCGAAGAGGGGGTTGAGTAGGTCTCATACATAATTTGTTTTTGTTTTATTTCTGTCATTTTAGGACACATTTGTAATTTGGGCTCTTGTTGCCCAAATATGTATGCGAGGGAAGGTAAGTCGGAATAAGGTCACAAAGTCTATCACTGAGCATTTAAACACCATTATGCAATAGACAAGCATTGTCAAAGGGCTTCAGAAGACTGTAGCTGTGGAAAAGAGGGTCAGTACCTTCGGCCATGATATGACATGTATAACTTCCTACTGCAAAATCTGTAGTTTCTCAAGATAACTAGGAAAAGTATTGTACCATATAACATTACAGCGATTTATATGAGGCTAAAATAAGGACTGGTATAAAGTTAAAAGTGTTTCAAGTGGAAGAAAAAGCCTCAACTTGAAAAATAAATCAACATATTTGGACATTTTTTTTATCAACTCATCAATATGGCCCTTAAAGTTTGAAAATGTATCAATATGAATGCCAAAGAATTTAGTGGACTTCACTCTCCCAATAAGCTGACCGTTTATTTTGATACAAACATCTACTACTACTACTACTACTACCACTACTTCTGGCTGCTCCCGTTAGGGGTAACCGAAATGTTATTTATTTTTTTATTTTGTATTTTATTATTATTATCATTAATTTGTTATGTAATTTGATACAAACATATTCAACATTATTTCAATTTCTATTGGAGCAAAAAACAATGAGGTTTGTCTTGCTTTTATTTAAGGATAATTTATTGCATTTAAACCATGTAGCCACCTTAACCAGTCCCTCATTTAGATTATTTTGCGGGTCATTTAGATTTTTATGTGATAAAAATAAATGTTTATCATCAGCAAATAATACTTTATGTAGAATGCTAGAGGAGTTCTGGAGGAGTCCTGGGGACCCTATGTTTGATGGTTTTACTTTGAGATTTGTGACCATCCACACTTACGGTTTTGACCTACAAAGTTAGCTCCTTGGCGATTTTTATGGTTTTGCCACTCTGTGCATGCTGAAAAGCCTCCCCAGGCCTGTCCATGAACAAGATTCAGTGCTTAAAGTGTGATACATTGAATTAGTGAATGACATTGAATTAGTGAATGACATTTAATGCACTCACTGTACTCATAATGTTGTAGTTTGCTTTGAAGAATTTCAAGGTCGACAGTGTCAAACGCTTTTGATAAATCAAGGTAAGTTCTAATGCCCCAGTCGAATTTATCAGTAGTGTCATTGATTTTTTTTGATGAGATCAAGAATCGTCATGAAAGTGGTGCTCTTTTTTCTAAAGCCATACTGTGATGGGACAAGAACATTTGATTTATTTAAGAAATCACTAAGTCGGGGCGGTCTATTCCGTTGCCTACCAACACGGAGATCGCTGGTCCGAATCCTCATGTTCCCTCCGGCTTGGTCGGGCGTCCCTACAGACACAAATGGCCGTGACTGCGAGTGGGAGGCCGGATGTGGGTATGTGTCCTGGTCCCTGCACTAGCGCCTCCTCTGGTCAGTCGGGTCGCCTGTTCGGGGGGGGGGGGACTGGAGGGAATAGCGTGATTCTCCCACGCGCTACGTCCTCCTGGCAAAACTCCTCAATGTCCGGTGAAAAGAACCAACAGGCGAATCCACATGTATCGGAGGAGACGTGGTAGTCTGCAACCTTCCCCGGATCAGCATAGGGGGTGGAGCAACGACCGGGGCGGCTTGGAAGAGTGGGGTAATTGGCCAAGAACATTTGGGAGAAAAACGGGGAAAAAAATGCGAAAAAATAAAAAATAAATAAATCACTAAGTCTACTATACCCAATTCTCTCCAATACTTTGGGGAGTAGGCAATATAGATATAGGTCGGTAGTTGTGCATATCATTTTTAACACCAGACTTAAACACTGGCATTTTTTTCGTGACATATTTGCATACAATTATCAATTTCATACTCACTCCACCCCTATTTCTTCTCTCCTTATACCCCTCCATTCCCGTACTTCCCAATCTCAGTTTAGTATATTCTACCGAGGGTCCAAAATATGGAATTCTCTGCCTTTATATTTTCTGAATTTGTCTTCAGAGTAGTTTAAAAGAGCCCTGAACTCACTTCTCCTTACCAACCAATATTTTCCATATGGTCTGCCTGTATAAGCAGGGTCCAACCAATATTTCCCTTTGTCATATAAGTCTAAATGCCTATTATGAATATCGCTTGTTTTTCTTATATATATACATACATACACACACACGTGTATATATATATGTAATCCATTGAGTCAAGTAAATTCTTTAAGAGACAGTACAAGCCTGTTTCATGGCTAGTACTGTCTCATAAAGAATTTACCTGACTCAATGGATTACTTTGCTCCTTATTTCTTGAGCACTTTCCCCACCGTTGAGTGTTTCTTTTAACAAAGTTATATACAGAGTGGGTGGAGAAGAGTGTCAGGGGTGATTTGCGACAGAAGGGTACCAGCAAGAGTTAAAGGGAAGGTTTAACAGATGGTTATGAGACCTATGTTATATGGTTTGGAGACAGTGGCACTGACGAAAAGACAGGAGGCAGAGCTGGAGGTGGCAGAGTTGAAGATGCTAAGATTTTCATTGGGAGTGAGGAAGAAGGACAGGATTAGGAACGAGTATATTAGAGGGACAGCTCAGGTTGGACGGTTTGGAGACAAAGCAAGAGATGCGAGATTGAGATGGCTTGGAAATGTGTGGAGGAGAGATGCTGGATATATTGGGAGAAGGACGCTGAATATGGAGCTGCCAGGGAAGAGGGAAAGAGAAAGGGGAGAGGGAAAGAGAAAGGCCAAAGAGGAGGTTTATGGATGTGGTGAGGGAAGACATGCAGGTGGCTGGTGTGACAGAGGAAGATGCAGAGGGCAGGAAGAGATGGAAACGAATGATCCGCTGTGGCGCCCCCTAACAGGAGCAGCTGAAAGTAGTAATAGTAGTAGTAGTATATTGTAATGATCACGGATGAATAGGCTCGGTAGCCCTCGACTAACGGGTCTGACCCTTCAGTCGACTGGTTAACGTTGTCGCCCGCGGTGTGGAACGCACGAGTTCGCGCCTCGGCTGTGACGGTCCGGCCGGGGACGCCCTTCCCGAAGGAGGAGGGCAGTGTGACACTCACGGATGAATAGGCTCGGTAGCCCTTGGCTAACGGGTCGGACCCCTTCGTCGACTGGTTAACGTTGTCGCCCGTGGTGCGGGAGATCCGAGAGTTCGTGTGACGGTCCGGCCGAGCTGCCCCCCCGAATTCGCTACAATATGCAGTGTGCAACAGGAAAATATCTGTAATGTCTGAAAGTATTACACCTGAATCAGTATAAGCATTGTGAATATTCGTAATGATGTTATCAATAATTGACCTGCTGGATTCCATTACTCAAGTAAATGTATGAATGGTGGGGGAAAAATGAAGAATAAGGAATGGTAATAAAATCGTTTTTAGCATTATCCTCTTTAGAAATAGCGATGTTAAAATCCCCAAGAACAAAACCATTTCCCCCCCTTTTTTCTCCCCAATTGTATCTGGCCAATTACCCCACTCTTCTGAGCGGCCCTGTTCACTGCTGCAACTCCTCTGCCGATCCGGGGAGGGCTGCAGACCACATGCCTCCTCCGATACATGTGGAGTCGCCCGCTGCTTCTTTTCACCTGACAGTGAGGAGTTTCGCCAGGGGGGCGTAGTGCATAGGAGGATCACGCTATTCCCCCAAGTTCCCCCTCCCGAAGAGACACCCCGACCGACCAGAGGAGGCGCTAGTGCAGCGACCAGGACACATACCCACATCCGGCTTCCCACCTGCAAACATGGCCATATGTGTCTGTAGGGTCACCCGCCCAAGCCGGAGGTAACACAGGGATTCGAACCGGCGATCCCCGTGGTGGTAGGCAGCGGAATAGACCGCCACGCCATCTAGACACCCAAATAAAACAAGTTTTATTATTTTTATTTATGCAATATAATATATTGCAGAAGTAGTAGTAGTAGCAAATTTATGCAATATAAAATTTATCCAGTTTAATCTTGGAAGATTCAGTCTGGGGGCTAATAAATCACTCCAACAATGAGGTTTTTACCACTGTTTACATTTATCTCAATGAATGGAGAATGTGAGTGACCATCTTCAATAATGGGGTCATCACAAATATTCATGGAGTGTCCTGAATTTACATATAGACATATTCCACCACCTGGTCTGCTAAGTTTATTTCTGTTGTATAATTTTTTAACCATCAAGTTTAAGAATGTCCACATATGATCTATCATTAAGCCAGGTTTTATTGCAGCCAATAACATCAAAACTACAGCCGATACTGTCCAAAAGGGAGACCAGATTATCGTGATGTTTATTTGGACTTGTGGTAAGATGTAGCAATGAATATGAATAGCTATTGAATAGTTATTTTTGTTATTTATATGTTTCAGCTGGTGAAGCGTAAAATGCTTACAATGTAGCTTTCCATCAATGTTAAAGCAATGCTGTTCAAATACCTCATAATTTCCATTATAGTTTATATCATCAAGGCGGATACAAAGGGTGATGGTGATATGGAGAGCATCAACTGGCTGATGTAAAAATTACTTAAGACCATTCTAAAAAACCTCATATCTAAAGATCCTAACATCTGAAAACAAAGACAAAAGAAAAAATTCAATTCAATGTCCAATCCAAACAAAGCAGTCCATAAAACAACTGCATCAAGATCGAAGCCAACAAGCAGTAAATATAAAGACATGTAATCAAGCGATCCAAACTTTAGGAGAAGCACAACCTACTCACATCAGACAGTTTACTGACAACATGTCATCGATTTGAGTTAGTAAGCAGGTAGATGTGTCCATCCGGAGTCCAACTGGCCTCAAGCTTATCCTTGTGCCCCCCCCCCCCCCCCAATTGTACTTTGCCACACCACCTGGATGGCCATCCTTGTGTTTTTTACGTATGTCATCAAGCAGTTTCACTCTCTTGGCCATTAGATTCTCCTGAATCTGCATCTTTGATGTAGATCCCTTAAGCTTTTTATTTGTTTTGAAAACCATGACGCTGATGTTGTATTGAGCAAACTTGACAATAATTCCCCATGGTTTGACTTTCTTACTTGTTGGGTTTTGGTCCAAGGTGATGGCTCCTGTCAATTTCAGAGAGCTTCACCTCTATATTGAGATTTTTTTTAAAGTTACTAATAACCTTATTTGTGTTTTCACGATCTTTTTCTGGTACACCAGAAACAACAACACGGTTCCGTTTAGAGTAATGCTCTTGTTCATTTACTTACTTGGTTTTCAGGGCATTGAAGGATTTGTAGAGAGCCTCATCATTCCATTCAAAGGTTACAAGCTCGTTTGCATAGTTGATAATGGAGAAGGCATATGTCAGGGTGGTGCACAGGAACGGGTCCACATTTTGTGGCAAGTATTTGCCCTGACCGTTTCTGTACTGGGACCAGTTGGTGAAGTAGCACACCATCTGAGTGGCAGATGCTGTGATGGTATTGGAAGATAGAGAGCAGTTCAAAGTCAGGCAGATTTACTTCCACATATCAACTTTGTCTAGATTCATGAAATATAAAGAAAAAACCCCAAATGCATTGATGTTTGTCAATGTTAACTTACCCACTTGGCATAATACCAGGCATATGCCTATGGAATACATGACAGAAACATTCAGGTGGATTGCAATATTATTTCTCTAAATAGGAAACTGCCAATAAAGTGACAGTATTTTCTGACATTTTAAAGCTGTGTATCATATGAAAAAAAAATCACATGGTGAAATAACAGATGATCAATTCTTTGAAATACCTGCAAGGACTGTCAGTCTTGTCATCTTTATCTCAGAGCTTACAAAATCAGTGTACTGTACGACAAAATATAAAATGGAAATATTATATGATGAAATGCCCTCTGCCCAACCGTACTGCGATGATCACCTTAATTCTGTAAATCAAAACATTTTGCTCATTTCAACTTCTGAATATGAAAATAAAATATGGCAATGATACTTACATAACACAAATTAAAATATTTTAAATTCCTTCCTGTGGGTTTCACCTTGAAGCTCACTGTGGGATAGTCACTAGACGAAAGACTAAAGAACAGCAGTGACGTTTGGCTTTTTATATTTATTCGGTGTAGGCGGAGGAGGTGTCATTACCCTGATAACTTGGGGAAGTATGTTGTTATAAATCATGATATTTCAAAGTTTGACTTTGAGTACAGGTCAATAAATTACTCAAGAGAGCATGCACCATAACCATGAAACATTAGCTTGTAATCAAAGAAGGATGGATCAGTTCATCTGGATGTTGTATTGCTGTATTGTTTATAAGGGTGGGGATACCTAGTCAGTTTAGACTCAAGATGTCACCCAGCTGACTGATGAAACGTATCTGCCAACAAACGTTGTATCCAGATGAACTGATTCATCCTTCTTTGATTTTCTTACCTGGATTATTGAGCATGCATCGACATTAGCTTGTAATATGGATCAATGGCCACATCAGATATGGATAAACGAGACCAAGGTTGACAATATAAAACAACATATCACTGTTTTTACTTTCTAATTTTTTAATGTTGTATTGTATTTGACAAATTACCATTTCAAATAAAATCGAATTAATTGCCAACATGGTACCTTTTCATGAGTAAAAAAAAAAGGAATTAAAAAAACACTTAAAACAGTATGTATGGTCCAAATAACCTTTATTCAGAGGCTTTTGATGAACAAATTTCACAGAAGAAAATGTTCAATTTCACAATTCTTAAAACTGCAAGTCAGTGGTATCATTAAAGATCTGGAGAAGCAGAATTGGTCTCTTCATTTACTTCACGTAGCTCTAGAGCAGTATCACGATATCATTTAACGACTACCTCCTAATTTCTGGGCCAGATGCAGCACTTGCAACTCTCATCAAAGACTGTGCCAGCTCCACACTTCTGTGGGTAGGTTCTGCCTCCTGCACAGATGTAAAACCTGGTCTTGTCTTCCGGGTGGGAGTACGTCCCATCAGGTTTGTCTTTACAGAAGCCACGCCCTGGGATGGGGATGGTGGGCTTAGTGGATGATGTGCCACTTGGTTTGGAGGTTGTGGTCGTGGCTGGAGTCTTGGTAACCACAGGTTTGGAGGTTGTTGTTGTTGTGGTGGAAACAGTTGTGGTGGAACCAGGTTTGGCAGTTGTGGTTGTTGGAAGTGGAGGCAGTTCTGAAAGATGCGAGAGGAAAAGAAAAAAAGTTTTACTGATCTTTTACTGAGACATCGAATTATTGTGCTACTCACAGGTCCACTTAAAGAAATGTGCAGTGTTTATGCTGTTTATGAAAATATTACTACCTCTTTAATGACAACAGCCATTCATATTAAATAAAATAGACATAAACTCTCATTCTCTCTCTCTCTCTCTCTATACATACATACGTATATATATATATATATATATATAATCCAGTGAGTCAAGTAAATTATTTATGAGACAGTACAGGCCTGTTTAATGCCATAAGCAATCATCAGTTGTATTTTGCTTCTTATTTGTTGAGCACTTTCCCTACCGTTGAGTGTTTCTTTTAACAAAGTTATACACACACACACACACACACACACACACACACACACACACACATATATATTAGGGTGGTGTTGGGGCACAGTTGGGAGGGTAGGTGGATAAAGAAAAAACATATTTAAAAAAACCCATATCTAAAAAAAAAGCATATTTAAAAAAACCTAATAAATGTCATATGTGTAGCATCTAATGGGGGGGGGAATAATAAACATGTTTTACTTATAGTTACAAAGGAGATATTTTTTCAGTGTCTACAACTGGTGGCAAATTCGTTTCTTTTATTCAAGGTGGACATATCAGGTCTGCAAATAATAAAATACCTTTCTGCCAAGCACAGGTTACACCTCTTACCCCTAACTGAATATGCACTACTCTTTGCAAGGATTTTCCATGAGACAGAGTAACTGCTACTCTTGTCTACCAATGACCAAATGTGGCGGCTTAAGGCCGTTGCATTTTTCGCATGCTCATTTCTGAAGCTACTCATATGGGCGTTAAACCTAATTTTAAAAGGGCCCTCTGTTAATCCCACGTAAGTGTCTACATTGTAGTTATATTTTCTTGTCACTGATGCCTGGTAGATGACTCCCTCTATCTGGCCTTTCTTTCTAGAGGACACGATGTCTTAACATGGCATTTGCAGTTGGAGGTGTTTGGTTGTGGTGAGGGGGTCTGTGCTATGCATTAAAATCTTTTTTCCTGTATCCGTGTTGATATTCCGCTCCTCATTAGTCGAGCACTCAACACCATTGACGGTTTCGGAATAAAACGCTACATATCTATATCCATATCTATATATCTATATGTATGTATATATATATGTATGTATATATGTATATAAGTGTGTGTATTTATATGTGTGTGTGTGTGTGTATATATAGGAAGGAGTAAGACTGACCACTGTTAATGAGTTTACGAAGATGTCCCAGCAGAGGGTAGGATCCCTGGCCACAGAAATCTCCAGCAAAGTCATCTAGATCCAGGGCCCACACAAAGGCACCACCAAACTTCATCTTTTTCATGTACTGGACCTGGAGGAGGAATCAAAAATGGCACTTGTGAATGCAGGGTGAAGTGTAAATGGAGATAACTTAGATGCATGTATTAATGGCCATGAAGGCCCCTTCCAAACTTTATCAATCAATCAATCAATCAATCAATCAATCAATCAATCAATCAAGTTGCATTTCTAGCTGCAACAGCCACTCAAAGTGCTTTACAATTAATTAATTCACACATACACACATCGATGGCATATCAACTATGCAAGGTAACAACTGTTCATCGATTAATATGATAAAAAGTAATTTATACAAACACATTCTCTTCTCTGTAACTTCCTGTTTTTGAGAATCCAAATTATCTGAAGGACAAAATACTACAAATATGGGCTTTGATGATGTGTCACGCACCTTGATCTCATAGCTCTCCCTGTTATCAAATCCTACCCACTCATTGTTCTTAGTGGCAAAGGGAACTTTCTGGTCTTCAATCCACCTAGTGGTAGCACCCTTCAGAAAGGTGCAGATCTGAATAGCGAAAAGAAAAGAAATGCCATTGGCTATGTTTATTGTTTGCCCCCTTTACTTGGAGATATGCATTTAATTACATAAACATCACCTCATAATAGGACCAGAATCCGGCTTCACGTGTGTAAGGTCCAGCTGTTGCAGCACCGCTAGCAGGGGCTCCAACACCAATGTTTGATGATGTCAGACGGTAAGTGCGACCATAAGCCGCAAAGCCCATCCTCAGCTTCTCCACTGGAGTACCATTGTCTCTCCAGTACCTCATGGCATAGTCCTGAGGTAGACATGGATGGATAAATATTTAGATGGAAGGCATGGACACTTGTTTAAGAAGCAGAAGAGAGTATTAGTCTTGAGTAAAAGCTCAACCAAGCATTATTTAACTTTTCTTATGATATAATGTAATCAATCAAAGGTCAGGGCTCTGTTCTGCTCCCCTGTGCCCAAAGGTTTTCTGTTCTTACAGTGTTGAAGTAAATTAAGTCCCCTTTATCCTGAGAGCCACGGTACAGTGGGCTGTTGTGTCCCGTAAATTGCTCCCAGGTTCCATGGAAGTCGTAGGTCATCACATTGATGAAGTTTAGGTACCTGGAGATGCATAAGAAAATTTTTTTTCAGATCATCTACTGACCTACCCCATTATTATTTTTTTGAAATAAACAAAAGTTGAGTGGCTTAAAAAAAAAACACTTGGCAAGCTCGGCAATCTCATATCCGGCATCAATGGTTCCCTTTCCTGCAGACACTGCAGCTGTCAGCATGAGTTGTGGGTTACCAGTGGCTGCAGCCTCGGCTTCATAGGCAGCAACAAGCTCCTGTAAGTATAATATTGTTTGGTTAGAGATGTCATTTATCATATTGCACTGCACAGTAGTTGAAAATGGGGTAGATCAGCCAACCTTGCACAAAAGAGTGAATCTCTTCTTGTCCTCTGGGGGGCTACCACGAGATCCGGGGTACTCCCAGTCCAAATCCAGACCATCAAAACCATGAGTCCTTAGGAATTTGATAGTTGACTGGATGAACGTCTGACGGTTGGCTGCATTTGACACCATAATGGAGAACCTGGAAGAAAGATTGGACTCATCTTTAGAAGCACTTGACAAAAATATTCAAAGGAGGCATCTAAGATGATAAAAAAAAATATTGCTTGGGAGTGCAGCTTACACTGGTGATTTTTCTCTCATTTTTTTTCCTCAATCTATTCCTTGTCATCATTCTTTGGCCTGAATTTAACTTCCATTTTATTCTGCGCTGTCCTTCACCACTGATATATTCAGGTGTTAAAGGCTTGAATTCTACATAAATGTTGGAAAAATAATACTTACTGGGTTGAACCAAAGTTCCATCCACCAACAGCCAGTAGAGTCTTCAGAAGAGGGTTCCTTAAAAGCAGCAGATAAAATTATAAATAATCTGCATAATTTAGACCATTAAATGGCATTTATCTAGCTAAGAATAAAATGCTTGTCTTTCTATAAAGTATGTGCTTACAATTAACTTGGAAAAATATTACTGGCTTCAGAACCTTATACTTAATTTTTGTCCCTTTAAATGAAGAATTTACTTCATGCAGTAGAAATTCAAGCCAAAATAATACTCCAGTGACAGCACCTAAGAAAAATTTTAGTGTATTGCTTCGACTAAAAGTTAGCTCTTACTTGGCCTTCAGGCCATTGAAGGGCTTGTAGAGAACCTCATCGTTCCACTCGTAGGTCACCAGCTCATTCTTGTTGTTGATGACGGAGAAAGCATAAATCAGATGCGTGCACAAGTATGGGTCTACATTTTGTGGCGTGTATTTCCCAACCCCAGGTCGGTACTGAGACCAGTTTGTGAAATAGCACGCCATCTGGTTGGCAGTTGCTGTAGATTTGAGAGAGCAGATGTAGGGTCAGTGGTACGTGCAAAGCTCTTATCAAAATATTTTTTTTACTATTTTATTTAAATTGGGGCCGATGGTCTTGCAAGTTTCTTTGGACCATTTGCATAATCATTGTATTGCAACTTACCCAGCTGGCACATCACCAGGCACAAACCTATGGGAAAAGAAAAGCAACAGAGATGAGTACTTACTGGTTAAATCTTGGACATGGCAGAAGAAACTAACATACTGTATTATGTTTTTAGAGTACCCTTGATACAACATGGTAATGTGAAGTCCACATTCCTGATGAAATATTACCTGCTAGAATAGTGAGCTTGGTCATCTCGATTTCAAAGCTTCACAACTTAATTTTTTTCACTTTCTAAACACACAGAAAGACAAATTACATTTAGAAACAAACAGCAGTTTCACACATTTCATTTGGTTTGAAATGGATATTTCTTAATAAAGTCCACTGCATTTGTGCTAGCTGTAAAAGAGAAAATGATTGAAATGATTCTAATACAAAACTTAACTCAGTTAAGATAAAGCACGATCAACTTAAACAATATAAAATGTTTCCATTTACAGTAATGTGAACCATTAGTGTTTCCTTGAGAACGAGATTATCATTTTGATCCTCTGACTTGCTGTCTATCATTGGGCTGCTTATGTCCCCTGTGTTTCTAGTTACCTGCGCAGTCAAATGTATGCCATTGCTGGACTCGGATTGAATTGTGGCAGAAAAAAAACTCACTCAGTTTCACTTTGAGATTAGTCTTACTTTTTTTTTCTTTTGAAATTTTTCCCCTTTTTTCTCCCCAATTGTATCCGGCCAATTATCCCACTCTTCCGAGCCCTCCCGGTCACTGCTCCACCCCCTCTACCAATCCGGGGAGGGCTGCAGACTACCACATGCCTCCTCCGATACATGTGGAGTCGCTAGCCGCTTCTTTTCACCTGGCAGTGAGGAGGAGTTTCGCCAGGGGAACATAGCGCATTGGAGGATCACGCTATCCCCCCCCCCGGACAAACAGAGGAGGCGCTAGTGTAGCGACCAGGACACATACCCACATCCGGCTTCCCTCCAGCAGACATGGCCAATGGTGTCTGTAGGGATGCCCGACCGAGCCGGAGTTAACGCGGAGATTCGATCCGACGATCCCCGTGTTGGTAAGCAACGGAATAGACCACTACGCCACCCGGACGCCCTTAGTCTTACTTTTATTTACTTTTCATTTCCCAATAGTGAGTCAGCTGACTATGCATCTGTTTAAATGTACAGAGGGAGTTTTAAAAACACATTTAAGGAACTCTTTGTCCATGACATCCAAACTGTTACATTCATTTTCAATAACTGTAACAAACTCCTGATGTGATAAACAACAGTCTATACAGGTACTGTATTTTACCATATGATTATAGGTGTCTTATACAAATACTGGATGAGTTTTGTTCTTGTAGATTTCCTCTATTTTAGCTTGATTTTGCATTGTTTACGTTCAATCAAGCTTTCACTTTCCGAGCAGTTCAACCCCCAATTTGGAGACACAATCTGGGAACTTCTGGCTACATTGGAAATGTCTAAAATGTTTACTTTAAAACCTTTAATTAAGAAACAAGTCCCAAACTGTAATCCTCGCAGTAAAGGTTCTTCCAATTCAACATGGTGAATAAGTCTGACCTGATTAATTTTCCCATGGAAGTGGAAAGGCACATTTCCCAAAGGTAAGGAGGTCTCTGTACAAACTGCATCACACTACATTCACTTCGTTTTACGACTTTACCCTAGTTTAGACAAATGCCAAAATCTACTTTTCCCAAATGATAGCCACGAGCTCAAAGTGTAATTGTGTGAATCTCCCATCTGGCAAGTATGAAAAAAATAAAACATCCATGTAACTGGTTCTGCAAGTGTCAAAGACAAGAAAAGAAGGATTAATACCCTTCTTTTCGAATAATATTGGCAATACCCATTTAGTTACGGCCATGCCAATAAAGCAATTTGAATTTGACTATCGCCAGTACCTGCACCAAGCTTACCTTGGGACCTGTGGCTGATGAAGGAACCGATGTATGACAGTGATGCCTGACTTTTATACAGTGTGTTGAGGTCTGGGACAGATAGGGGAGGGGGGAAACAGTGACATATCATCAAAGGGAGGGTGGTGTATGGTAAAGAAACGTATAGGAACAGAGGGGGATAAGATAAGTGCATTGAAATCTGACCTTGAATGACAGGTGATAAGGCATATGATATAGCAGAAAGTCTACAAAGAGCATTAAAGCACATCGCAATGCACAGTTTGGAGAGAAATGGGAGATATTATGGGGTTGACACCTATAAGACTAGTATTCTGTCCCTCATATTATATATTTATATTCGTTTGTTCATTTATTGATAGAGTTAAAATAGATTTAGCAAACAATTGCTTTAATGCTCTACCGGTGTCAGAAAGCTGAGGTTATTCCCAGTTCTGTGGTCAATACACCCACCCAGTGGTAGAAAAACTTACGTTACAAGTAATTTGTGTTTTATAGCCATTTTGATTCGAGTATTCAGAGTGGATGGATACGTGCGTCTGTCTTTTCCTTCGTCTACTGCCCTTGACACGGGATAATCTTTTTGCAAAATATGGTTTCTCAGTAAAAGCTCTGAAGAACTCAACACGGTCTCCTGAGTATTTACTGGAGCCAGTTGTTTAGCTCGCTGTCTAGGATGTAGAGGCATATAGCTGAGGGCAGAAGAATAAAAAAGATTTGTCAACATGTCAAGTGCATCACCTAGGACTTGAGACACGTCACCTCCAACGCCAGCAAAGATGTCCCAGGAAGAAGGCACTCACCCCCTCTCCCAGATGGATGTCAGGTCAGAGTGCAATTCATCCGCTTCACACCGATCAAGCAGCTCAACTGCAAGCTAGGCTGCAGCACAAGCAGAGCAAATGCCAAAGCTGCCCGCGCCAGAGCTCAGTTTGCCAAAAGCCAAATAGACCTGGAGGTCGAGAAGGCACGCATTGAGGCAAAGCTAAACGCTCTGAAGCAGGAGGGTGAGGCCGAAGCGGAGCTTGCCGCAGCTAGGGTCCTGGAGACTGCGGCTGAAGACCCACCTGATCCTATTGAGCTGTCCAGTGCAGGCATCCCTGTTGCAACACCTGCTTCGATCAGGCGCACTGAAGAATATGTAAATACCCACTTCTACAATGACCATGATATAAACGAAGTGAGAAAGGATGACGTGGAACGACAGTCTGACCATGGCGACACTCACAACCTGGATCAGAGTGCGCCGCACCCAGTCACTGTGTATGCACATTGGTGTTGTACAGACTCTTCAACCAGGTGGCAGCCTAACCATTCCCCACCTAATCCACCTAACCACGTCAGAAAAGGCAATGCCCACTTTCAAAGTAGATCACTGCCCAGACAGACTGAAATATCAGATCTTGTTGCCTACCTTGCACATCGTGATCTGACGGCAGGGTTAAAGGTTTTTGACAATAGGCCAGAGACCTATGTATCCTGGAGATCCATGTTTTGCAACGCTATCGAAGGCCTAAACCTCAAAGCCAGTGAAGAGCTTGATTTACTTAGCAAGTGGCTTGGCGGGGAGTCTCCTCAATATGCCCTGAGGATTAGAGCTGTCCATGTGAATAATCCAGAAGTGGGTCTTCAGTGTGCATGGCAATGGCTAGACAAGAATTATGGCTCATCAGAGGCAAATGAAGCATCTAACCCAGCCACTGAGGATGCACAAGCCAGTGCATCCTTAGTGTCGGTCCCAAGCCCGGACAAATGGGGAGGGTTGCGTCAGGAAGGGCATCCGCCACCGGTACTGTTAACCAGCAGGGTGTCGGTGGAAACTATGCTACTGTTGGGCGAAGGAGAGGGGGAAAGCATGTCCAGAGGCAGCTAGAGAGGAGGAAGGGTAGGCATGTGGAGGTGAGAGTTGGAACTTTGAATGTTGGCACTATGACTGGTAAAGGGAGAGAGCTGGCTGACATGATGGAAAGAAGAAATGTAGGCATACTGTGTGTGCAAGAGACCAGGTGGAAGGGGAGTAAGGCCAGGAGTATCGGAGGTGGATTCAAACTCTTCTACCATGGTGTGAATGGGAGGAGTAATGGGGTAGGGGTAATTCTGAAGGAAGAGTTCAGGCAGGAGTTAAGACAGGCACTGGGTGGTAGTGAAGAGTTGCCAGATGGCTGGACAACCACTGCAGAAATAGTGAGAGAGACAGCTAGGAAGGTACTTAGTGTGTCATCAGGACAGAGGAAGGAAGACAAGGAGACTTGGTGGTGGAATGAGGAAGTACAGCAAATTATACAGAGGAAAAGGTTGGCAAAGAAGAAGTGGGATAGTCAGAGAGATGAAGAAAGTAGACAGGAGTACAAGGAGATGCAGCGTAAAGCAAAGAGAGAGGTGGCAAAGGCAAAGGAAAAGGCGTATGGTGAGTTGTATGACAGATTAGACACTAAGGAAGGAGAAAAGGACTTGTACCGATTGGCTAGACAGAGGGACCAAGCTGCAAAGGATGTGCAGCAAGTTAGGGTGATCAAGGATAGAGATGGAAATGTGCTGACAAACGAGGAGAGTGTGCTAAGAAGGTGGATGGAATACTTTGAGGGGCTGATGAATGAAGAAAATGAGAGAGAGAGAAGGTTGGATGATGTAGGGATAGTGAATCAGGAAGTTCAGCGGATTAGCAAGGAGGAAGTGAGGGCAGCTATGAAGAGGATGAAGAGTGAAAAGGCAGTTGGTCCTGATGACATACCTGTGGAGGCATGGAGATGTTTAGGAGAGATGGCAGTGGAGTTTTTAACTAGATTGTTTAACACAATCCTGGAAAGTGAGAGGATGCCTGAGGAGTGGAGAAGAAGCATACTGGTACCGATTTTCAAGAACAAGGGCGATGTGCAGAACTGTAACAACTACAGAGGTATAAAGTTGATCAGCCACAGCATGAAGATTTGGGAAAGAGTAATAGAAGCTAGGTTAAGAGGAGAGGTGACGATCAGCGAGCAGCAGTATGGTTTCATGCCACGAAAGAGCACCACAGATGTGATGTTTGCTTTGAGAATGTTGATTGAGAAGTATAGAGAAGGCCAGAAAGAGTTGCATTGTGTCTTTGTAGATTTAGAGAAAGCTTATGACAGAGTGCCGAGAGAGGAGGTGTGGTATTGTATGAGGAAGTCAGGAGTTGCAGAGAAGTATGTAGGAGTGGTGCAGGATATGTATGAGGGAAGCGTGACAATGGTGAGGTGTGCGGTTGGAATGACAGATGGGTTCAAGGTGGAGGTGGGATTACATCAAGGATCGGCTCTGAGCCCTTTCTTGTTTGCAATGGTGATGGACAGGTTGACGGACAAGATCAGGCAGGAGTCTCCATGGATGATGATGTTCGCGGATGACATTGTGATCTGTAGTGAGAGTAGGGTGCAGGTTGAGGAGAGCCTGGAGAGGTGGAGGTATGCACTGGAGAGAAGAGGAATGAAAGTCAGTAGGAGCAAGACGGAATACCTATGCGTGAATGAGAGAGAGGACAGTGGAATGGTCAGGATGCAAGGAGTGGAGGTGACAAAGGCATTTGAGTTTAAATACTTGGGGTCAACTGTCCAAAGTAACGGGGAGTGCAGTAGAGAGGTGAAGAAGAGAGTGCAGGCAGGTAGGAGTGGGTGGAGAAGTGTGTCAGGAGTGATTTGCGACAGAAGGGTATCAGCAAGAGTTAAAGGGAAAGTTTACAAGATGGTTGTGAGACCAGCTATGTTATATGGTTTGGAGACAGTGGCACTGACGAAAAGACAGGAGGCGGAGCTGGAGGTGGCAGAGTTGAAGATGCTAAGATTTTCACTGGGAGTAACGAAGAAGGACAGGATTAGGAACGATTATATTAGAGGGACTGCTCAGGTTGGACGGTTTGGAGACAAAGCAAGAGAGGCAAGATTGAGATGGCTTGGACATGTGTGGAGGAGAGATGCTGAGTATATTGGGAGAAGGATGCTGAATATGGAGCTGCCAGGGAAGAGGAGAAGAGGAAGGCCAAAGAGGAGGTTTATGGATGTGGTGAGGGAAGACATGCAGGTGGCTGGTGTGACAGAGGAAGACGCAAAAGACAGGAAGAAATGGAAACGGATGATCCGCTGTGGCGACCCCTAACAGGAGCAGCTGAAAGTAGTAGTAGTAGTAGTAGAGGCAAATGAAGCATCCCTGTTCAAACGTCTGTAGAGTTTTCCCAGGGTTTTTCATAAGGACAACCACCTTTTGCGAAAGCTTGCAGATCTTCTTCTTGAGCTTGAAACTGCAAAAAACGAAGGTTATCTGACGGGCCTCAGTTTTCTTGACACCTCAAGAGGAATAAATCCAATAATGGAAAAGCACCCACACAACCTCCAAGAGTCGTGGGTCAAACAAGGGTCAAGATATAAGAAAAACCATAATGCTCTTTATCCACCTTTTTCTTACTTTGTCCAGTTTGTGAATAGCCATGCTGAAATGAGAACAGACCCCAGCTTTGCATTACAAGGCTACAGCACACTGCCTGTCAAAGCAGAAAAGACACCAGTAAAGCAAACAAAATGCAGGGTTCCTGTCACAGCGAACACAACAGAGGTTGGTGCTCCTGATAATGATGTTAACACACGCTGTCTTGGTTCAGACAAACAGTGTCCAATTCACAGGAAGCCACATTCACTTGCCAAATGTAGGGGATTTAGAATGAAGACACTGGATGAGAGGAACATTTTTCTCAAAGAACACTCAATCTGCTTCAAGGGTTGTTTATCCACAGACCACAGGGCCAAGGACTGTAAGGCAGCAATTCACTGTTCAGAGTGCAACAGCCATGGCCATGTCGCAGCTATGCATGCTGGCCCACCCCCATGCTCACTTAAAGAGTCTGACACATCACCAGGAGGCCATGGCGGGGAGAATGACAGCCCAAACTTCACAGTGACCACATCCAGCTGCACAGAGGTATGTGGAAAGGGGCTTCAAGGAAAGTCATGTTCTAAAATTTGCCTGGTCAAGGTGTACCCCACTGCATTTCCTGAAAAGAAGAAGAAAATGTATGCGATGTCAGATGACCAAATCAATGTGTTGCTGGCAAGGTCTTCCTTTTTTGATATATTTGGTGTACAAGGTGAAGCCCTCCCATACACAATAAAGACATGCTCTGGCATAACAGACACCAGTGGACGAAGAGCCCACGGCTTTGTCATTGAGGGTGTGCATGGAAAAGTATCCTTGTTGTTGCCTACACTCACCGAATGTAACCAGATCCCAGACAACAGAAGGGAGATACCTACCCCAGAGGTTGCTGCTGCTCACCCTCATCTTCAGCCCATCGCATCACAGATACCTCCACTGGATCCATCAGCAGACATTTTTCTCCCCCTGGGCAGGGATATCATTCGGGCTCACAAGGCTCACAGTCAGGTAAATGGCCCACATGATGCACCTTACACTCAATGCCTTGATCTAGGATGGGTAATTATAGGAGATGTTTGCCTCACAGGAGCCCATAAACCCACTGTGAACTCTTTTAAGACTAGTATACTTGGCAATGGGCGACCCAGCTTTCTCTCTTTTTGAAAACAGAATCCATACCAAAGAGAGGTTCACAGAGAAATGCCCCTTCTTTGAAAACACACAGGCTCATCAGTGGCATTATGTGCCCACTCATCTAAATCCAGCTGATCAAGCCACTCGAGCATTACCTGCCGAGCATCTGTCTCTCTCTACATGGCTGAATGGACCTGCTTGCCTCACTGACTCAAAGCAAAGTCAAATACAGGAGGAACCCTTTGACCTTGTTGACCCCGAGATTGATTCTGAACTGCGTCCAGAGGTTGTGGCCTGTGCCACCGCCCTGTCAAAAGGTAAACTTGGAAGTGCTAGATTTGAAAGATTCTCAAGATGGAGTCTTCTGTTGAAAGCTGTTGCTAGGCTGCAATACATTGCCAAGTCCTTCAAATGTGGACCAGAGCGCCTGTCATGGATGGCATGAGTGTAGTAAGCACCTTGATGAAGAACAGCTTCACCAGGCCAAAGCCACTATTATTCGCACTGTGCAGAGACAGGGATACACATATGATGTCAGACGCATGGAATGAGGTGAGCCCGTCACAAAATCAAGCCCACTTGGCAAGCTGAGCCCATTTATTGATGCAAGTGGAGTTCTTAGAATCGGTGGTCGGCTGACAAGAGCCCAGTTAACATCAGGTGAAATGCATCCTATGCTCATTCCCAGAAGACACCACATAGCCCAGCTAATAATCAGGCACTTTCATGAAAAGGTATGCCACCAGGGTAGACACTTCACTGAAGGGGCCGTCAGACTGCAGGTTTTTGGATTGTTGGAGGAAAAAGAGCTGTAAGCAGTACAATCTTCAACTGCATCACATGCTGCAGACTGAGAGGCAAACCACAACAACAACAAATTATGGCAGACTTACCTGAGGACAGGATATTTGCAGTCCCTCCTTTCACATGCGTGGGCCTGGAAGTTTTCGGTCCATGGCCTGTCACAGTCAGGAAGACACAGGGAGGTCAAGCAGAGGCCAAGAGATGGGCAGTCATCTTCAAATATATGAGCACACGCACCATACATATTGAAGTCATAGAATCAATGGACACATCATCTTTCATCAACTCACTGCATTGTTTCTTTGCCATGAGAGGTGCTGCTAAACTGCTCAGGTCTGATTGTGGGACCAATTTCATGAGTGCCAGCAAAGAACTACAAATTCTCAAGAAAGGCTGTCACAACAAGAAAATGTATGCATACCTGGAAGACAGTGGATGTCAGTGGCAGTTTAATCCCCCACACGCTTCACACATGGCTGGATCTTGGGAGTGGATGATAGGAGTCACACAATGAATCCTGGAGACGATGCTACTACAACATGGCACTGCAAAGCTCACACATGAGGTGCTGGTGACATTCATGGCTGAGGTAACTGCAATAGTAAATGCACGGCCTCTGACAAAACTTTCCACAGATCCAGAACTTCTCACCCCTGCCATGCTGCTCACCAAAAAGCTTGTCACACCACCAGGCCAGTTTGAAAGCAGTGACCTATTCAGTGGAGAGTGGCGATGCGTGCAGTATCTGGCCAATGTCTTCTGAGGGCAATGGCAGAAAGAATACATCAGTGGGCTCCAAGATCATCACAAATGGAGGACAAGGGAGGCCTAATCTAAAAGTAGGAGTCAGGCTTGTCACTAAGACCTTTCCCAGCAAGGATGGCAGAGTCAGGAAGATAGAGGTCAGGGTTGTCCGAAAGGGCGAGCAAAGACTTTACCTGCGACCTATAAATGAAGTCATTCTTATGGTGCCGAGGGGCAATTCTTAAGAGACTGTAGACTCTTCGTTTTTATGTCCTGTAATATGGTGTGCTTAAGTTAGTTTGGCTTGACATCCTTAAGATGTCAGGCGGGGAGTATTCTGTCTATTCCATTATATTTTCATATTCGTTAGTTCATTTATTGATAGAGTTAAAATAGATTTAGCAAATGAATCAGTACACAAATCAGTATACAAATATACAGCTCTTCATTCTGTTGTATTTCACAGGCACCAAGTACTCCAGATTAGTCTAGTTCTTTATGTTTTGCATATTCCAAATAATTTCAATTCAATCAATTCAATGTATTGTCATTAAAAACAATGTGCAGGCACATGTTAAAAATTAAATAAGGGCTGCAGCTTGACCAAACAGTGCAAGACAGACATAGAAAAACACAGCAAACACAGTATAAGATATACATAGATGGAAACCAAAAGCTAAAATATGTTAAAAAAGAGCATGAGTACAAAAATATTAGAAATATCCACAGACATTTAGTCGGTAGTCAGGTTCAGGTGGGTAACAGCTTGGGGAAAGAAGCCGTTTTTGAGCCTGGTAGTGCAGGCTCTGAGGCTCCTGTAGCGCCTCCCAGAGAGCAGGGGGGGGGGCAGTCCATGGTTGGGGTGGGTGGGATCTCTGCTGATGCTGAGACCCCTTCGAAGGCAATAAATGGTGATAAATGTCTTTTATGGCTGGGAGCTGGGTACCGGTGATATGCTGGGCAGCCTTGACAACCCACTGCAGAGCTTTCTGGTCTACTGATGTGCAGTTGTCATACCGCACTGAAATGCAGCTGGTCAGGATGCTCTTTATGGTGCAGTGGTAGAAGTTGGTGAGAATTTGGGGCGCTAGACGGGCGCTCCTCAGGCTCCTCAGGAAATGCAGGCATTGTTGGGCCTTTTTCACAAGGGCCTGTGTGTTTGATATTGAGGAGAGTTCCTTGTTGATGTGGACTCCAAGGAATTTAAAGCTGGAGACACGCTTCACTTCCACCTCATTGATGTGTATGGAGGAGTGACTGCAGCCTCTAGACCTCCTGAAGTCCACAATAAGCTCCTTTGTCTTCTGCACATTGAGAACCAGATTGTTGGTAGTGCACCATGATGTGAGATGCTGAATCTCGTCCCTGTAGGCCATCTCATCATTGCTGAAGATACGGCCAATGACTGTGGTGTCATCTGCAAACTATTACATTTGAAGGATGAGTTGGCAGGCAGTCGTGGGTAAAGAGGGAGAAAAGGAGGGGGCTCAGAACACAGCCTTGAGGAGCATCTGTGCTGAGGATCAGGGTGGAGGAGGTGTGGTCACCTAACCTAACAGACTGAGGTCTGTCGGTCAGGAAGTCCAGGGTCCAGTTATAGAGGGAGGAGTTTGAGGCCAAGGGAGAGGAGTTTGGTGGTTAGTTTGGCGGGGATGATAGTGTTGAAGGTAGAGCTGTAATCTATGGCCAGCATGAGTTTTGCTTTATATTCTTGCTATTGTATGTATTTTTGATATTGTGTATATTATGTACATTTGTGATATTATGCCTGTGGATTATGCGAGCTGTAATGACACTTTAATTTCCCTTGGGATCAATAAAGTATCTATATCTGTCTGTCTGACACACAGACAGACAATCTATCTATCTATCTATCTATCTATCTATCTATCTATCTAACTAACTAATCCAGTCCTAAATGAGTACATTTCCTTGTCAAGACATAACAGCCCATTTCAACTTTATTTTTGATATAACCCCCCCTTTTTTTTCTCCCCAATTGTACCTGGCCAATCACCCTGCTCTCCGAGCTGTCCTGGTCGCTGCTCCACCCCCTCTGCCTATCCAGGGAGGGCTGCAGACTACCACATGCCCGAGGCTCAGCGTTTTTGGTTTTTATTTTTCAAAGCCATCCAGCATGCTGAATTTCGCCACAAGACACTGTTACATAACCTCACATGAAAAGGAACAATTTTTGGATCCGTGGAAACATAAAATCCGGGTGAAAATCAGTTTAAAAATCTGGGTATTTTTCGGTGAAAATCGTTGAAAACCGAAAACGCTGAGCCATGCCTCCTCCGATACATGTGGAGTCACCAGCCGCGTCTTTTCACCTAACAGTGAGGAGTTTCGCCAGGGGGACGTAGCGCGCGCGGGAGGATCACGCCCCCCCTCCCGAACAGGCGCTCCGACCAACCAGAGGAGGCGCTAGTGCAGCAACCAGGACACATACCCACATCTGGCTTCCCACCGCAGACACCGGCAATTGGGTCTGTAGCAACGCCCGACCGAGCCGGAGGTAACACGGGGATTCAAACCGGCGATCCCCATGTTAGTAGGCAACGGAATAGACCACTGTGCTACCCGGACACCCTTTTTGATATCTCTTGAATCAACATTGTATTGTTTGTCAGGTTAGTGGAACCTCAACAATGTCAAAATTGTAAATCAAATTTATAAATTCAACAAAACCAAGACTTGATGCATGCTCATTAATCCACGTAAAAAAATCAACGAAGGTTGAATCAATTCATCTGGCAATAAACGTATCCAGATGAACTGATTCAACCTTCTTTTGTGCTTATCAAGCCCCACATGGTCGTACGCTTTGACCGCTGTTTGAGAATATGCGTTTACAGTTTCCTGCTCTGAACTTCAGGTTTTCACCTTATCCCAAAACAACCTGCCAAATTCTTCTTTTTCAGTCAGTTTGTCGACGACACTGGTGATCGGAGACAGCATGTGCACTCATACAAACCAAACCAACCTAGACATGCAGATTGGATTATTTCAGTTCAGCGATTCTCTCCTTCATTGTTCTTCATATATGTATGCACAGTGCACAGCAATAAAGTTCACAAGCCATATATTAATGATTAGTGACAAAATGTTTGCCAAGATCTATGTAATACAGGATGATGAATAACTTATCTCCCCATGTAGTTGTACTGCCCATAGAGATAAGCAGCATTCTTAATTATTTATTACTTCATATCTGATGACTCGCGCTCAAAGAACGAACAAATAATTCATCTATCAATTTATAACATTTAAATTATGTAACCTGCACTTATGTGCATTTCAATTGTTACAACGACAAGTTTTGTAAATTCGATAACATAGTAAATGTATTTTGATCTTTGGCTTTTTTGATTATTCGTCTTTTATGCTCATTTGTATTTCTCAGTTGCAAATGTGCTATATTTTTCTGAGGTATCACTATGCAACACATATTGGTTGAAATTAATGTCTGCTTCATTCATTCTGTGTCAGAAAGGATAAAAGCAAGACTAAAATCCCATTTTATTAATAATGACTAATACAGAGACAGTTGCGTAATAGATAATCTCTTTGCATTACATAACAGTAATAATCTGGATTCCTGTCTAATAAAACCCTTATTTATGGCCCTGCACTTTTCTTGTTTTGTCATTGCATGTGTTTTACTCAATAGTCATTGAACTACATGTCTTGTGGTGCCACATACAGTAGCTGTTAACCAGCTGTGTTATTTTATATCGTAGCGAATTCGGGGGGCAGCCGCGGGAGCTGCCACAGCCGGGACGCGAACCCTTATCTCCTGCATCGCAAGCGTCAACGTTAACCAGTCGACTAAAGGGTCAACGTGTCTACTTACCCATGCACGTTACACTAGCCCCCCCGCCCTTAAGCGTATCAGCTCCTTCACGCCTCTGGGCGCATACGCTTCCGATGACCTCACGGTCTCACCATCCCACTTCTGACACCAATGTAGCGAATTCGGGGGGGCAGTTCCTGTGGTTGCCCCCCCGAATTCGCTAGATTGGTGACAGAAATGGGATGTGCGTGGACGCGCTTCCCGAAGGAGAAGGAGGGGGTGGGGTGTAACGTGCATGGATAAGTTGACACGTTGGCCCTTGGCTAATGGGTCGGACCCTTCAGTCGACTGGTTAACGTTGACGCCCGTGATGCGGGAAACCCGTGTTCGCGTGGCGATTCCCGTACCGCCCCCGAATTCGCTACAAAATGTTTTCTCTTGATGAGGTTGAAGGTCAAGTGCATTGTAGAAAATGTGACATTCCTGGTGTCATGAGTCCATCTCTTAAAGATTGCTGCCTTATTTATTGAACAGCCATCAGCATATGTTTTTAGCCAGCCAATTATCCTTATGAAGCAGTGTAAATGTCAAACATTTGAATGTGGGTTTTTTTGTTTTTTGCTTTCTGTACTACACTGTTTGACAATTATAACCTCCGTTTTTATGTGCAAAAACCATTTTAATACAACGTCACTTAAGTTTCAGAAACTAACAAGATATGCATGCATAGCTTCTATGAAGACTTTTAATAGTTGTCCATTATCTAAATTCAGGATACTAGACAACCGGAACCCATGACACACCGCATGGTGTATATCTACACATTAACCAAATTAAGTTGCACAAAGGAATGACTACAGTACGATGAATGGTTAATGGCTGAAGAATGGTTGCCCCATATGGAAACCTTTGAGGAAAAAAATAGATTTTATTCATTATTTCATTTCACAAACAGGTTATATTTCCTCTTCAGTCTAGAATTGGACCAGCTGCAGCCTGCACTTAATTGAGGGTGTAACATACATCAATGTACCAACAGGGTATCTGCACAGTGGAGATAGTGTGTAATAAGAATGGTTCCAAACTGCAAGGTCTTACAACAATGACAATAATAATTTGTCACTGTGTCACAGACAATCTCCTGAGATAAGCCTCAATACAAAAATTTTGACAATGGCATGAACACTATCAGCATATAAATATGCTATCTAGAGGTCAGGAAGCCCTAAACCAATCTGCTATGGTGCAACACTAATAATGCAACCTTTGGTATCATTGTTCTAAGTGATTATACATTAATGGCATCAGGTAGAGGGGCATAAAACTTTCATAAGGACATTGTTCTGGTGTTCAAAAGCGTCCCGATAATAAAAATGACAATTGTCTCGATAGTTATTCATGTTAGACGCTTTGCACAGTCTAGGAGATGTGGATTGGGGATGATTGTGGACAGTTTAGGTTGTTATATGAGTTGTGATGAACAGATTTAGCGCAACACACATTTACCAACATTCACCAGGGTGTGTTATAATAATGACAAGCCCTGGTTCACAGCCAAACGCAGACGGCTTCATTTGGAAAAGGAAGAGGCATTTAGGAGCGTGGAAAAGAGAGGGTTTAAAGTGACAAAATACATGTTTGGCCAGGTGGTGAAGGAGGCCAAACTGAAGAATTCAGAGAAGATGGAACAGCTCTTCTCAGCCAACGACTCTGTCTCAGTCTGGAAAGGACTGAAAAAGATCACCAACTACAAAGCCAAACCTTCCCCCATGCCAAATGACTCCGGACTTGCTAGGTTGTGTTCTGACAGAATCAGGCAATACGTCAAAAATGCAAGTCCTCCCATTCATTTTGAATAGGGGTAGTGCGTTTCCGCTGCAACGTTGCAGCAGTGTGTGCCGTAGGGGGTTCAGCAAAAAAGTCTAACCAGATTCAACATACACAGACACACATTATATATATATATATATATATATATATAATGTTTTTATGATTTTGGGCAGTGTAAAAACAACAAAATAACAATGTCAGGAGCATGGACTTTACAATAAACCGTGCCCCTTACGATCCCCAACCCAGCTCCCCATCCCACCCTTCCTTGCGCGGCAGTACATAGAGACAAAAATAAATAAATAAGAAAATAAACAATTCAAAAAAATAAACAAAAAAAATTACAATTGTAATAATAACAATAATATTATTAAAATAAATAAATTGAAAATACAAGTAGTATCAAGTCCATGGGCAGGAATTTTAGGAAGAATAACTGGAGTAATAAGTAAAAATAATGGTAACAGCCTGCTAAGCAAAAATAGTAGTAACAGAAGTGTATAGGTATTAGAAGATTTAAAGCCAAAATCTGATGTACACCAGGATCTATAGCAATGACAAGGGGATGTCAATTGAACTGGACAATTGTGGTCAAATGGTGGCAAAAAGAGGAAACGTGGTGAGGACTGAAGGGGTTGAGTTACCAGATGGCAGGATAACAGACAAACAGGACAGTTACAAGTACCTGAGTATTCCACAGACAAATGGAAACCACGAGGAGGCAGCAAAGAGGTCAGCTACAGCCAAATACCTCCAGAGAGTGAGGCAGGTCCTGAGGAGCCAGCCTAATGGGAAGAATAAGATCCAAGTCATCAACACATATGCCCTATCAGTCATCAGATAACCAGCTGGAATAATAAGCTGGTCAAAGGAAGAGGTAAATGCCACAGATATCAGATCAGAAC
Source organism: Lampris incognitus (assembly GCF_029633865.1). Classification (NCBI taxonomy): domain Eukaryota; kingdom Metazoa; phylum Chordata; class Actinopteri; order Lampriformes; family Lampridae; genus Lampris; species Lampris incognitus. The sequence continues at coordinate 116,370,036 of NC_079212.1, forward strand.
ATGAAAACTCCTCACAATGCACACAGGATCTGATGTGGAAGGTGAAATCCACAGTAGTCCCGGTGGTAATAGGAGCACTAGAGGCTCTGACCCCCAAAGGCTCCAGCAGATACCAGGAACAACATCTGAGGTCTCTGTCCATGAGGGCAGTCCTAGGAACAGCTAAGATACTGCGCAGAACCGTCAAACTCCCAGGCCTCTGGTAGAGGATCCGACCTTGAGGAAGACACACACACCACCAGAAAAAGGGTGAAAGGGATATATATATACACACACACACACACACACACACACACACACATATATATATATATATATATATATATATATATATATATATATCTTTGTTAAAAGAGACACTCAACGGTAGGAAAAGTGCTCAACAAATGAACAAAATAATCCAGTGAGTCAAGTAAATTCTTTATGAGACAGTACAAGCCTGTTTCATGCCATAAGCAATCATCAGCAATTGACTCACTGGATTATACACTCACCGGCCACTTTATTAGGCACACCTGTCCAACTGCTCGTTAACGCAAATTTCTAATCAGCCAATCACATGGCAGCAACTCAATGCATTTAGGCATGTAGACATGGTCAAGACGATCTGCTGCAGTTCAAACCGAGCATCAGAATGGGGAAGAAAGGTGATTTAAGTGACTTTGAACGTGGCATGGTTGTTGGTGCCAGACGGGCTGGTCTGAGTATTTCAGAAACTGCTGATCTACTGGGATTTTCACGCACAACCATCTCTAGGGTTTACAGAGAATGGTCCGAAAAAGAGAAAATATCCAGTGAGCGGCAGTTCTGTGGGCGAAAATGCCTTGTTGATGCCAGAGGTCAGAGGAGAATGGCCAGACTGGTTCGAGCTGACAGAAAGGCAACAGTAACTCAAATAACCACTCATTACAACCGAGGTATGCAGAAGAGCATCTCTGAACGCACAACACGTCGAACCTTGAGGCAGATGGGCTACAGCAGCAGAAGACCACACCGGGTGCCACTCCTGTCAGCTAAGAACAGGAAACTGAGGCTACAATTCGCACAGGCTCGCCAAAATTGGACAATAGAAGATTGGAAAAACGTTGTCTGGTCTGATGAGTCTCGATTTCTGCTGCAACATTCGGATGGTAGGGTCAGAATTTGGCGTCAACAACATGAAAGCATGGATCCATCCTGCCTTGTATCAACGGTTCAGGCTGGTGGTGGTGGTGTAATGGTGTGGGGGATATTTTCGTGGCACACTTTGGGCCCCTTAGTACCAATTGAGCATTGTGTCAATGCCACAGCCTACCTGAGTATTGTTGCTGACCATGTCCATCCCTTTATTACCACAGTGTTCCCATCTTCTGATGGCTACTTCCAGCAGGATAACGTGCCATGTCATAAAGCTCGAATCATCTCAGACTGGTTTCTTGAACATGACAATGAGTTCTCTGTACTCAAATGGCCTCCACAGTCACCAGATCTCAATCCAATAGAGCACCTTTGGGATGTGGTGGACCGGGAGATTCGCATCATGGATGTGCAGCTGACAAATCTGCAGCAACTGCGTGATGCTATCATGTCAATATGGACCAAACTCTCTGAGGAATGTTTCCAGTACCTTGTTGAATCTATGCCACGAAGGATTAAGGCAGTTCTGAAGGCAAAAGGGGGTCCAACCCGGTACTAGCAAGGTGTACCTAATAAAGTGGCCAGTGAGTGTATATATATAGTGGAGGATGAAAGAAAGGAGACCACTTCTCCTTTTGACCACATAGCCCTGGGGTCGTTTATTTCCTTCAAGTTCAAACTAAGTCAGTAGTTTGTTCTGCTAAACCTCAGCCTCGTATCTACCCACAATACCCTTTGCTAACCCCTGCCCACTGTCTTAAACGGGCTGTCTCTGGCCCGCATGGTGAATAAGTAAGCTGCAAGTAGGTCACTACACACCCCCCCCCCAGAATTCACCATGACAAAAAGAAAAAAATAAATAAATCAACGTGGCGGGGGACGAATAATGCGGCCAAATCGGCTCCTTTTGACGGGTGTAGGAGCAGGGGGGCGTCCATGCCGAGGGAGCTGGGCCAGGTGAGCCACCTTGAGGCGGTCCACCGAAACCCACTCCTGCTTACCACTGACATCCACAACAAAGTTCTTAGCCCCCGCTGCCAGAACACGGAAGGGACCATCGTAGGGGAGGCCGCAGGGGGGTACGGTGGGCGTCATGCCGGATGAGGACGTACCCAGCCGACTTCAGGTCCTTGGGGAAGACAGACTGAAGGAGGCCGTGCCGCAAAGTTGGGACTGGAGTGAAAACGCCGGCAGCATCCTGGAACACAGCCTGTTGGCGACAGCAGACCAGGGTGCCACGCCGTCTGGGAGAAATTCCCCCGGGACCTGCAGTGGCTGGCTGTAAACCAGCTTGGCCAACGAGGACTGGAGATCTTCCTTAGGGGTGGTCCGCAGGCCAAGCATGACCCATGGGAGCCGGTCGACCCAACTACTATCTGTGAGGTTGGCCCGAAGAGCAGCCTTCATGGAATGATGAAACCGCTCACATAAACCGTTGCCCTGCGGGTTGTACGCTGTGGTGCGGTGCAGCTTCACCCCTAGGCTTTCAGCAACTGCAGTCCAGAGCTCGCATGTGAACTGCGGGTCCCGGTCAGAAGGTGTGCCAAATCGGGCTACCCAGGACCCGATGAACGCCCGGGCCACCTCAGCAGATGTGGTGGTTGACAACGAATAGCCTCTGGCCACCTAGTGGTCCTGTCCACCATGGTAAGGAGACGAGTGAAACCACGAGAGGGGGGAAGGGGTCCTACTAGGTCCACATTGACATGGTTGAAATGCCTCCCAGGCACTGGGAACAGCGCCAGGGGTGCCTTGGTGTGGCAGTGAACCTTGGAACGCTGACACGCCACGCAGGTGTCTGCCCAGTCCTTGTGTCCTTCCTGAGGCCATGCCAAATGAACTTGGCCCCCACCAACTTCGTTGACGCCTCCACGCCTGGGTGTGAAAGGCCATGGATGGCGTCAAAAACCCATCATCGCCAGCCAGTGTGCACCATTGGCCAGGGCTGACCCGTGGAGATGTCACAGAGAAGCGTGGCCCCTGTGTCGTTGAACACCACATCCTTCAACTGCAGCCCAGTGTCAGTAGTCCGGTAGGCCTGCACTTCTGTGTCAGCAGCCTGGTCTGCAGCCATGGCTGCGTAGTCGAGTCCCAAGTGGACGGCCCCCAACATCGCCCGGGAGAGGCAGTCGGCAACGAAGTTGTCCTTGCCGGCAACGTGCCGGATGTCAGTGGTGAACTCGGAGATGTAAGAGAGCTGGCGCTGTTGGCGCCCAGACCATGGCTCGGTGGCTTTGGCCATGGCGAATGTCAGCAGCTTGTGGTCCACAAACACAGAGAACCGGTGGTCTGCCAGTAGGAACCGGAAGCGGCGGATGGCGAGAAACAGGCCAAGAAGCTCCCGGTCAAAGGTACTGTATTTCCTTGCAGCTGGCGGCTGAAAAAAGCAAATGGCTGCCAGGCTACACCCACCCACTGCTCATACACTGCCCCCACGGCGTAATCTGTGGCATCCGTGGTGAGTGCTACTGGGGCAGTTGGTGATGGGTGCGCCAACAAGGTGGCATCAGCCAGAGCAGCCTTAGCATCCTCAAACGCCCGGTTTCCCTCTTCCGACCAGTCGAGCAGGCCCTTGGCGTCCTTACCCTTCACAGCCTCATACTGGGGGCGCATGAGATGAGCTGCCCGGGGAATTAACCGGTTGTAAAAGTTCACCATGCCCAGGAACTCCTGCAGGGACGGCGTCCACCTCGTCGGGGAGGGGGGTTGCTCCGTCCTTTGTAACCTGGTGCCTGAGGAAATCAATGGTTGGCAGGCCCATCTGGCACTTTGCCGGGTTGACAATGACCCCATGCTGGCTGAGCCGCTCAAACAACTAGCGGTGGTGGACTAGGTGCTCCGCCGCAGACGTACTGGCCACGAGAATGTCATCCAGGTAAACAAACAGGAACGGCATATCTCGCAGCACTGAGTCCATGAGCAGCTGAAAGGTCTGTGCAGCCCCCTTGAGCCCAAACGGTCCTCAGGAACTCGAACAGGCTGAACGGTGCGATTACTGCCATCTTCGGCACATCCTGCGGGCGAACCGGCACCTGGTGGTATCTGCGCACGAGGTCCACCTTGGAGAAGATGACCGCCCCGCCAAGTGCACGGAGAAGTCCTGGATTTGCGAGAAGGGGTAGCGGTCTGGCGTCGTGGCGTTGTTGAGGCGGCGGTAATCACCACATGGGCGCCAGCCGCCGTTAGCCTTCGTGACCATATGCAGGGGGGAGGCCCACGGGCTGTCGGAGCGGCGCACGATGCCGAGGCGCTCCATGTTGGCAAACTCCTCCTTGGCGATGGCGAGCTTGGCTGGGTCGAGGCGCCGTGCACGGGTGTAGACTGGGGGGCCCGTGGTGGTGATGTAGTGTTCCACTCCATGCTTGGCGACTGCTGATGAGAAGATGGGCGTTGTGAGGTCCGGAAACTAGCGAGCAGACGCTGAAATTCATCCCCGGTGGCAACCATGTTGGACAAGCCGATGGGACCCGCCTCCCCCCGCGTATATGGGTAGGAGCAGAAGGAGACGGCGTCAATCAAGCGGCGGTTTTTAACATCTACCAACAGCCCATAAACGCGCAGGAAATCCGCACCCAGGAGGGCAATGGACACCTTCGCCATTACAAAGTCCCAGCCGAACCGCCGACCTCCATAAACCACCTCCACATACCTCGTGCCATAGGCGCGTACGGGGGTGCCGTTAGCAGCATCCGTAGTAGAGGGGCCGAATCCGCCGGCCATCACGTCCACTGGTGTCGCAGGCAGTATGCTCCACTGTGCGCCCGAATCAACTAGCAACCGCCTGCCGGAGATGGTGTCCTGAATAAACAGCAGCCTGCCTTCCTAGCCAACGCTCAGCGCTACTACTGAGCGCCGGCCCTGGCTTTTACCGCCCTGCTGAAAGTGCATGGTGCACGGCCTTGCTTGGCTTTGGCTCCAACCCTAGCATGGTAGAAGCACAGTCCCCCTGAGTCCTGCTGCCGACGAGAAACTGCTGTCGCGGCGACGCCCGCAGCCTCAACCGGCGGTGGTGGAAGAGCGCGGGCAGGCAGCAGAGCGGCCGCACACCGCTGTCGGCTGGCCAGAAAAATCCCGTCAGCCTCCTCGGCCAACTCCCAAAAGTTGTTGGATGGACAACTTGGAGCTGGCCAAGGCAGCACGGACGTGCGAGGGGAGATGACGGAGAAACAGCTCGCCGAAAAGGAAGACGGGGTCGCACGAACCCAGCATACTCAGCATCTTGTCCATTAGCTCCGATGGCTTGCCGTCTCCCCAGCCTCGCGGCGAAAACAACCAGTCCGCCCGCTCCACCTCTGCTAGCTCCAAAGCCTGCAGCAAGTGTCTTTTAATCATACCGTACTTATCCACGGGCGGCGGGGCTTGCAGCAGGCCCAATATCCATGACGCCGTAGATGTTCCGAGTGCCGCCACGACGTAGTAGTACTTGGTCTCATCCATGGTGGTATTCCTAATAGCGAATTGGGCTGCGATGTGAGCGAACCATGCTGCCGCAGCCGTTTCCCAGAAGTCGAGCAGTTTGAGCGAGACGGCGTTAAACTATGTCAATAATTCACTCTGCTACACCTCAGCCTCGTGTCTACCCACAATACCCTTTGCTAACCCCCGCCCACTGATTTAAAGGGGCCGTCTCTGGCCCGCATGGTGAATACGTAACCTGCAAGTAGATCACTACTATATATATATATATATATATATATATAGAGAGAGAGAGAGAGAGGAGTAAATTTCACTTGAACATTGGGGGAGGGACATATTTAGCGGGGGGTCAGGGGGTCCTTCCCCCTGGAAATTTTGAGCATCACACATTTAATTTCCTGCATTCTGGTGACTTTGTATGCACCAATTTGCTCTTTTTCTACATCAATTTATTGTGGAAATGTCTTATTTATGTAAAAGAAAAACAACTTTCAGATAGGCTAGCCTATAGTGACACAAAAAGGAAGATAATAAAGTAGACTGTCATTATGTATTTCAAATATTTATTCTCCTTCACCTATAGTTCACAAACAGTTGATTCTGTGAATGAAAGTAGTAGATGCATTTGAACTAATACAATACCCTTGGCACAAATTGGTTTGTAGATGTACCTATTATGTTATCTCATGTGCCCGAAATTATCAGTTCAAGTTCATTTAAGCTAACATAAACGTCTAGGGGCTACTGTTAGCAAGCGCTAGCTAGTTCGTAAGGGGGTCTGAACTGATAACCCCAAACACAAGTTATAAACTAGATAAGGCTATAATTCATCCGGAAATACGTAAGAAAATCTAACTCAGAAACCCCAAAGGTAAGAAAGGGTGGTGTACTGGGCTAGACAAGCAAGCTGGCTAGCTATGTTACTTACACTTGCTTACGCGATCATTCATGCTCCGGTCTCCTGGTTGTCAGGAACAACTGCGAGACAGCAACGAGGTCGGCAATCCCAGTGGCAAGGTTAAAATGGTATGGTCCAAGCATAGGGGTGTATGAAATCGTTGGAAAACAAGTATGAATGACATTTTAAGTAGTTCGACTGTCTGTGTTGTTATTTTACCTTTTTTGGCAAGGAAGTTAACATTATCATTCATGTTATATTTTTTGGGGGGGACAAATTCACCTCTTCTAAATATTGAGGGGGACATGTCCCCCCTGACCCCCCCCATAAATTACGCCTGTGTATATATATATACACACACACACACACCATTAAATGAAACACTCAACAGTAGGGAAAGTGCTCAACAAGCAAAGAGTAAAATAATCTAGTGATTCAAGTTAAAGAATTACTTGAATCACTGGCTTATATATATAGACGTGCACTCGCGCGCACACACCCACACATTACATATATTCATTCATCTTCAGCCGCTTCTCCAGGGTTGGGTCGCGGTGGCAGCAAGCTAAGCAGAGCACTCCAGATGCCCTTTTCCCCAGCAACGCCCTTCATCTCCTCCTCCTGAGGGATCCCAATGTCTTACCAGGCCAGATTGGACATGTAGTCCCTCCAGCGACTTCTGGGTCTACCCCAGGGTCTCCTCTCAGTTGGTCGTGCCCTGAAACCCTCCAAAGAAAGGCGCCCAGGAAGCATCCTAATCAGATGCCCGAACCACCTCAACTGGCAACTTTCGACACGAAGGAGCAGTGGCTCTACTCCAAGCTCCCTCCGGATGTCTGAGCTCCTCACCCTATCTCTAAGGCTGAGCCCAGACACCCTACGGAGGAAACTCATTTCAGCCATTTGTATCCGCGAGCTCACCTTTTCGGTCACTACCGAATTTATATATACATAATCCAGTTGGTCAAGTAAATTTGAAGTTAATCTGAAGGTGAAATTAGAGTCAGGTGTTTTCAATCAGTGGTATGACAATCAGGTGTTGTGAAGCTCAGACTTTGATAGATCCCTGTTCTTTAAATAAAACAGGGTGCCCACTCACACCTGATTGTCATCCCATTGATTGAAAGCAGTTTACTTTGATTTCACCTTCAAATTAACTGCTGATCCTAGAGGTTCACATACTTTCACAGATATGTAATGTTGGATCATTTTCCTCAATAAATAAATGACCAAGTATGATATTTTTGTCTCATTTTGTCACAGCCTCTCGCCCTTGACATCAAAGCGATCGCCCCTGACACCTGCTGACCCCCCCCCCCTTTTCACCCCGGTACACCAGCGGGTCACGCCCTCTCTCCCTTGACTTCAAAGCAATCAGCCTCTCGCCCTTGACATCAAAGCGATCGCCCTTGACACCTGCTGACCCCCCCCCTTCACCCTGGTACACCAGCTGGCCATCAAAGCAGTCAGCCGCTCTCCCTTGACATCAGAGCGATCATCACCCTTAAAAAAGCCTCCACTGTGGACCAGTCTTCGCTGGAACGTCACCTTTCATGGACTTCTGCCTGCCTGCCTACCTGCCACTGAGCCAATTCCTGCTCTACCCCTGAGATCGGTTACTTCAATAAAGACTTGATTCTTCCCTTACCTGGTTGTCCCGTCTGCTTTTGGGTTCTTTCCTGATACTTGACAGTACGTTCCAGCCACTATGGACCCAGCAGACCATTCCACCACAGACCTGGCCACAGTCTGCCAGGCTGTAGCCAACCAGGAATCGGTCCTCGGCCAGCACAGCCAGGTGCTACAGGAGATGGCTGACGCCCTCCGTGAGCTCGGCTCAAAGATCTCAGGAATCCAGATCCAACTTGGTGCCTCTGCTAGCCCGGGACCCGCCCCTCCAGCTCCGCCACCCTCAGCGCCATCAACTTCGGCCAAGGAACCATGGGTTGCCCCGCCCGATAAGTATGATGGAGATTTTGGACTTTGTCGCCCCTTTTTGATGCAGTGTGAGATTGTGTTTAACCAGCAGCCCCAGTCATATTCCACGGATGGAGCCAAAGTCGCTTACATCATGGGTCTTCTCCGGGGAAGCGACCTGGATTGGGCTACAGTGGTGTGGGAGATGCGGGCCTCCACTTCCACATCCTACGCTGAGTTCACCACTGCTTTTCGCCAGGTTTTTGATCATCCCGTGTGGGGAAAGGATGCGTCAAAAAGACTGATCTCTCTCCGCCAGGGTTCCCGCAGCGTCGCTGACTACTCAGTTGAGTTCCGTACGCTATCAGCGGAGAGCGGATGGAACAACGAGTCCCTCCAGGCCGGCTTTTCCAACGGTCTCAGCGAATCCATAAAGGACGAATTGGTTTCCTACCCCGAGCCTGGAGGGTTGGAGGAATTGGTTACCTGGCCATTCGTGTGGACAACCGTCTCCAGGAGCGGAGGAGAGAGAGGACGCGCCGCTTTCCTGGTCACAACAACTTTCCACGGGCCACACCTCCAAACTCTGGGGGCCGACCTCGCTCGACTGAGGCTGACGTCCTCCGAGAAAGCCCGAGGCGTGACTCTTCCCCAGCTTCGGAGCCGATGCAGCTCGGCCGCTTCCGGCTCAACCCGGAGGAGCGTCAACGCCGCATCACCGAGAACAGCTGCTTGTATTGTGGTCAGCCTGGCCACTTTCTCGCCTCCTGCCCTCACCGTCCGTCAAGACTAGCAGGCTCACGAGGAAGGGGGAGGATCCTCGTGAGCCCAACTGTCTGCCCTCTGTGTCCTCGTCCACGTACCCAGTTGCAAACCACCATCAGTTTTAAAGGTCAGTCCACTAAACTTTTGGCTTTAATTGACTCTGGAGCTGATGAAAGCTTTTTGGATGCAAGTGTTGTGAAGCAGTTAGGTCTTGCCACTGTGAGTCTGGACCAGCCTCTTGAAGCTAATGCCCTGGATGGACGTCTCCTGGCCCGGATAACCTCTAAGACCGAGCCTGTGCGCCTCCCGTTGTCGGGAAACCATCAAAAGGAGTTAAGTTTTTTTGTTATCAATTCTCCATTTGCTCCCATTATACTTGGTCATCCCTGGCTGGTTAAGCATAGTCCCCATATTGGTTGGTCATCGGCCAGAATTTCAAGTTGGAGTCCCGTCTGTCATGCCACATGCCTCCAGTCTGCTCTGCCTCAGTCTGTCCCCTGTCGGATGTCAAGCCCTGGCTCCAGGAATGCCAAGCCCGATGCTCTGTCTCGTGTGCATGGGAAGGAGTCGGAGCCCAAGCTCCAACCTGACACCATCGTTCCCTCTACCTGTGTGGTTGCGGCTGTCACCTGGAACATTGAAAGGGAGGTCATGGCAGCACAACAGACTCAGCCTGACCCAGGTAACGGTCCCCCTGGGCGCTTGTTTGTTCCAGATGCTGTTAAATCTAGTGTGTTGCAGTGGGCTCACTCTTCCAAACTCACCTGCCATCCTGGAGTAACCCATACCCTAGCCTTCCTCCGTAGGCGGTTCTGGTGGCCTTCCATGACGGAGGATACTGGGTCTTTTGTTTCTGCCTGTCCTGTTTGTGCCCAGAATAAGCCCTCCACTCGGGCCAGTGCCGGTCTGCTGCGCCCCCTGCCTGTTCCACACCGTCCCTGGTCGCATCTGTCCTTGGATTTCGTCTCTGGTCTGCCCGCCTCCGATGGTAACACCGTTGTACTGACTGTTGTTGATCGCTTCAGTAAATTTGTTCATTTTTTGCCCTTGTCTAAACTGCCTTCGGCTCGAGAGACTGCGGATCTGCTGGTTAGGGAGGTTTTCCGGGTCCACGGTCTTCCCCGTGATATAGTGTCTGACCGTGGCCCCCAGTTCACTTCTGCTGTCTGGAAGGCTTTCTGCTCTGCCATTGGTGCCACCGTCAGCCTGTCATCGGGGTTCCATCCTCAGACCAATGGCCAGGCCGAGAGGGCCAACCAGGCATTGGAGCTGGTTCTCCGCTGTCTGGTGTCTGCCAACCCATCCTCTTGGTCCTCACAACTTCCCTGGGTAGAATATGCCCATAACACCCTGCCATCGTCTGCTACTGGGTTGTCCCCTTTTCAATGCCTTTACGGCTGTCAGCCTCCCCTTGTTCCTTCTCAAGAGGTAGACATTCCGGTTCCGTCTGTCCAGGCCCATGTCCGTCGGTGCCATCGGACCTGGCGGCGAGCCCGCGCTGCACTGCTCAGGACCTCCGGCCGTTACCAGCGCTTGGCGGATCGTCATCGCACCCCTGCTCCGGACTACTCCCCCGGTGACCAGGTATGGCTCTCTACCAAGGATCTACCCTTGAAATCGGATGCTAAGAAACTGTGCCCCAGGTATATTGGTCCCTTTTCCCATTGTCAAAGTCATTAACCCCTCTGTGGTCCGTCTGAAGCTGCCCCGCACTCTCCGGGTTCACCCTTCCTTCCATGTGTCCTGCCGCAAACCTGTCTCTACCAGCCCTCTAGTTCCTCCGGCCCCCCGCCCCCACCTCCTCGTATGATCAACGATCATCCGGTTTACACCGTTCGTCGTCTCCTGGACTCTCGTCGCTGCGGTCGCGGCCTGCAGTATCTCGTGGACTGGGAGGGATATGGCCCGGAGGAGAGGTGTCGGGTCCCTCGTCACCTGGTCCTGGACGCGAACCTCATCCGGGACTTCCACAGGACGCACCCTGACGGGTCTGGTAAGTCGCCCCTCAGAGGGGGGGTACTGTCACAGCCTCTCGCCCTTGACATCAAAGCGATCGCACCTGACACCTGCTGACACCCCCCCCCTGTCACAGCCTCTTGCCCTTGACATCAAAGCGATCGCCCCTGACACCTGCTGACCCCCCCCCTTTTCACCCTGGTACACCAGCTGGTCACGCCCTCTCTCCCTTGACTTCAAAGCAATCAGCCTCTCGCCCTTGACATCAAAGCGATCGCCCTTGACACCTGCTGACCCCCCCCCTTCACCCTGGTACACCAGCTGGCCATCAAAGCAGTCAGCCGCTCTCCCTTGACATCAGAGCGATCATCACCCTTAAAAAAGCCTCCACTGTGGACCAGTCTTCACTGGAACGTCGCCTTTCATGGACTTCTGCCTGCCTGCCTACCTGCCACTGAGCCAATTCCTGCTCTACCCCTGAGATCGGTTACTTCAATAAAGACTTGATTCTTCCCTTACCTGGTTGTCCCGTCTGCTTTTGGGTTCTTTCCTGATACTTGACACATTTGTTTAATTGGGTTCTCTTTGTCTACTTTTAGGACTTGTGTGAAACTCTGATGATGTTTTAGGTCATATTTATGCAGAAATATAGAAAATTATAAAGGTTTCACAAACCTTCAAACACCGCTGTATAAGATTAGACTGGACTTTGAAAAAAACAGAACAGAAAAATGTCAACAATGAATGAGGAGCACTCCTCATGGAGTGAACGTGAGGCAGAAGAAATTAATGTACAAGCACAGGTTAGAGAACTGATTCGAAAACAGGAACAAATGCAGTTGCCTCAATGAATGAGGCACCCATTAGATCCCATGTTTATGTTCCGAGAGAACATCACATTTTGCCATTTAGTGGTGATTTTGATAAAGATGGCAGATCTGTTGATGATTTTATCGAGGAGGTTGGACGTGTTTTACATGCAAGAAATCAACTGGCCCCTGAACAGTTTGATTTTGCCATGTCCCTCCTGAAAGGACTGGCCTTAGAGGAGGTGCGTTTGAGAAATGATGCTAGAACTGATGAGATAAGTGATCTCTTTAACTATATCAAGGAAACTTTTGGGAACAAATGTAGTGCTTCTCAGTTACTGCAGGTTGTTTATGGCTGTAAAAAGAGGGAAGGTGAGGACATACGCGACTTTTCACATGCTTTGTCACAAGCCCTAACCTTAGTGCAGAAACAAAGTCCCGGTTCTGTGGCTAATGAAAAAGTGATACTCGGGAATCAGTTCATCGAGGGAGTCAGAGACCATTCATTGAAATGAGAACTCCGTAAATATGTGAGAACTCACCCGAATGCTGCTATGATAGAAGTGCGTGAAGAAGCTTACTTGTGGACTATGGAGGAGTCAGGAGAAAATGTTAAGATGACTAAAAGTAAAAACAATGGCTCTAGTCATCTGACTACCGATGTGCAATGTATAAAACAGTTACAGCTAGTGAGAAGATAGTCTCTCTAGAGGATGTGATGAAAATCATTGCAGAGCCACTTCATGACGTTGTGAATTTGTGTCTTAAGGCTGGCAGTCCAACTAAAGTCAACCAAATGATTTGTGCAATATGGCACACAGAATGTTAAAATGCTTTTGACACCTTGAAAAAAAAAACTTACCAGTGCACCCATACTTGGTTTCGCTAATTTTCCTGCACATTCATAGACGATACTTGCTCTTAGCACTTATTGTTTTCACTCATTAAAAAAAAACCTTTCTTGTGCTTTTACTTTAGCACTGGTTTTGCTCTTAGATGCTTGTTTAGAGAGAAGATGCACTTATGACCTCTGATAACTAGTAGTTCTCCTGGTTTCCTATGTTAAATTATGCACTTATTGTAAGTCGTTTTGGATAAAAACGTCGGCTAAATGACTGCAATGTAATGTAATGAATTCAATGCAAGTATGAATGGGTTAGGAGCGGTCCTATATCAGCAACAGGATGACAGAAAAAAAGGTAATTGCATATGCATTTTAACTTCTGGAGTGATTCTGAATTGCTGGTTCATCTATAGAGTAAGTATCATCTTTCTTGCTTAACAAGTTGCTATTAGTCTTATTCCAGCTGCTTGAGTATTGGTCCTTTTCTCTATACATCTGCTGCTGGTTCCTAGTGGGATCTTATTCTAGCTGTAGCTGTCTTATTCTATTTACTTACTTGTCTTATTTACTTATTCTAGCTGTAGCTGTTTTTTCACCTAGTCTGCCCTTAAATATTTCTTGTTGGCTAGCTGTTTTGACTTAATTATCCTTTTAGCTTATAAATATATTCCTTGGTAACTAACTGTTTGCAGTTTTAATAGTATTGTGTGAGGTTTGATAGAGTTTTATGTAAGTGTCCAGTTTCTGGGCAATAAGCCTATTTTCAGTACAGCTCTTTGGCCAATTGGGTGCTAATTGGCCAGGGTGTGGCCTGCACTCATGGCAGACAATTAGCAATCAGTCTTCTTTAAATCACTGCTGCTACTTGGAAGCGTTCCAAGCGTCAGGCAAACAAGCCTAGGTTGAACAAAGGCTTGAGTGAACAAAGGCAAGTGCAACTTTTTCAAGCCAAGATGTAATCAAGCACGGACTGCTCTTTTTAGATCGGGTCAGTCATCTGTATTTTTTGTACCTAGTATAGACTATGTGTTTCCTTCGCATTCCTGTCTTTTCCTCTTCCCCTTTTTCAAGCCAAGACGTAATCAAGCACGGACTGCTCTTTTTAGATCGGGTCAATCATCTGTATTTGTGTACCTAGTATAGACGATGTGTTTCCTTCGCATTCCTGTCCTTTCCTCTTCCCGGGGCTGGCATAGACGTTGGGTCACTCCTAGGTGCTGTGACCCTACCAATCTCATCTATCCCACTCTCTCCACTCACGTTAAGCAAGTGGTGACGGAAGGGCTCTGGAATTGCCAGTCTGCGGTGCTGAAAGCTGAGTTTATCTCAGGCTATGCATCCTTGCTCTCCCTCAACTTTCTCTCTCTAACTGAGACCTAGATCATGCCAGAAAACACTACCACACCCGCAGCTCTGTCTGATGTGTACTCTTTTTCTCACACTCCCAGAGCTGGGAGGTGGGGTGGTGGTACTGGCCTGCTAATCTCCCTGAAATGGAAATACTCTCTTGTTTCCATTCCACAGTTTTCTCAGCCCTCTTGAATTTCATGCTGTTACTGTCTCTTATCCAGTCAAACTCTCCATCATGGCTGTGTACCGCCCACCAGGCCCCCTTGGTGAGTTTCTGGAGGAGCTTGACACACTTGTCTCGCACTTCCCTCTTGATGACTCTGCACTTATCCTTCTCGGTGACTTCAACATCCACACTAACAAGCTAGATCCTCTTCTCTCTTTCCTCTCCTCTTTTGACCTTCACCTCTCACCCTCTCCTCCTACCCACAAGGCCGGCAACCAGCTGGACCTTATCTTTACTAGACACTGTCCTATTTCCAATCTCTCAGTTACTCCCCTCCAGCTCTCTGACCACTATTTCATGTCTAATTCTCTCTTCCTCTCTTCACCCCCCTCAGCCCCTTCCCCTACCCACATGGTTTCCACCCGTAGACACCTCCGCTCTCTCTCCGCCACTGAGCTTTCTTCCTCTGTTACCTCTATCCTCCCTACACCAGAATCTTTCTCTCTCCTACCCCTGGACACTGCTACTGAGCTTCTTCTCTCTACCCTCTCCTCTTCTCTGGACAACCTCTGTCCCCTCACCTCCAGGCCTGAATACCCAACTCCACCTGCCCCTTGGCTGACCGACTCAGTACGTACTAATAGATGGAGTCTGAGAATGGCAGAGCGCAACTGGAGAAAAGGCAGACTCCCAGAGGACCTTCTCAACTTCCAATCTCTTCTTTCCACTTTCTCCTCCTCCCTTTCTGCTGCTAAGGCTGCCTTCTATTGCTCTAAAATCCTATCCTTTGCCTCTAATCCTAAGAAACTCTTTGAAACCTTCTCTACACTTCTCCAACCCCCACCTCCTCCTCCTCCTTCCTCCCTTCTCCCTGATGACTTCGCTAACTTCTTTGACAAGAAGGTAAACGACATTAGATCCTCCTTTTCTCACCACCCAGTTAGTGCTGCTTGCACTATCCCACCCTCTGAACCCTCCCTCACCTCTCCATGTCCTGCCTATCCCACCTCGCTCCCCTCTCCCCTAACGAGGTCCTCAATCTCATCACATCCAGTCGCCCCACCACATGTGCCCTTGACCCAGTCCCCTCCCCTCTTCTTCAGTTTATAGCACCTGAACTCCTGCCCTATCTAACCCACCTCATCAACACCTCCCTCCAGGCAGGATGCTTTCCATCTGCCTTCAAGACTGCTAGAGTCACCCCCTTCTCAAGAAACCATCACTTAACCCCTCTGACGTCAAAAACTACAGACCAGTTTCCCTTCTACCCTTTCTATCCAAAACTTTTGAACGTGCTGTCTTTAACCAACTTTCTTTGTACCTCCACCAGAACAACCTCCTGGACCCCAACCAGTCTGGGTTCAGGGTGGGTCACTCGACAGAGATGGCCCTCCTTGCAGTGACAGAATCGCTGCACTCTGCAAGAGCAAACTCTCTCTCCTCTGTCCTGATACTCCTGGACCTGTCAGCTGCGTTCAACACAGTGAACCACCAGATCCTCCTCTCTACACTCGAGGGGCTGGGTGTCACAGGCTCTGCACTCTCAATGTTTGCATCCTACCTGACGGGTCACTCCTAACAGGTGACATGGAGGGGATCTGTGTCGGAGCCTCACAGACTGACTACAGGCGTTCCACAGGGTTTGGTTCTGGGTCCTCTCCTGTTCTCCTTGTACATGACATCCCTGGGTTCTATTATTCGCTCGCATGGCTTCTCTTACCATTGTTATGCTGATGACACCCAGCTGATCTTGTCCTTTCCTCCCTCTGACACACAAGTAGAGACACGCATTGTTGCGTGCTTGACTGACATCTCGGAGTGGATGGCGACACACCACCTGAAGCTCAATCTGGACAAGACAGAGCTGATGTTCCTCCAGGGGATAGGTTGCCCGCACCGAGACCTGGTCATCACCACTGACAACACTGTGGTGACGCCAAATCGGACTGTGAGGAATCTGGGTGGGATACTGGATTACAAACTGTCGTTTGCTGAAAACGTTGCATCGGTTGCTCACTCCTGCAGATTTCGCCTCTATAACATCAGGAGGATTTGCCCATTCCTCACTGACGAGATGGCACAGGTGCTCATCCAGGCTCTGGCCATCTCCCGGCTGGACTACGGCAACTCCTTCCTTGCTGGTGCCTCGGCGTAGGCCATCAGACCTCTGGAGCTTGTTCAGAAAGCTGCAGCTCATCTGGTGTTCAACCGCCCCAAGTTCTCCCACACAACTCCCCTTCTCATGTCCCTACACTGCCTCCCAGTAGCTGCTCGCATCCAGTTTAAGACTCTGGTTCTAGCCTACAGGGCAGTGAAAGGAACAGCTCCTTCCTATCTCCAGGCCATGGTCCAGCCCTACACCCCCGCCCTACCACTTCACTCTGCTGCCTTGGGACGCCTGGTTGCCCCGTCGCTCAGAGGCCCTTGCTGCCGATCGACCCGGTCACGGCTCTTTTCTGTCCTGGCCCCACAGTGGTGGAATGAACTCCCCACTGATGTCAGGACAGCGGAGTCACTGCCCATCTTTCGGCGCAGGTTGAAAACTCACCTTTTTAAGAACTACTACCCTGTTACTTGTTCTTAGCACTTATTGTATTCACTCATTTAAAAAAAATGTCTTTCTTGCACTTTTACTTTAGCACTGGTTTTGCTCTTAGATGCTTGTTTAGATGCACTTGTGACCTCTGATGACTAGTAGTTCTCCTGATTTACTACATTAAATGATGTCTGTGGATGTTCTAATTCATCCAGGTCATGGTTATCCAAAGGAGTTGAATCAAGTGCAACTGGACTTGGTATATATCCGTGAAGACGTTTCGCCTCTCATCCAAGAGGCTTCCTCTGTTCGTGCCTTTCTGACTCGACCAAGCTATTCTGACTGGCTGGTGATGAGATTCAGAATTTATCCTCTAAGAGTCGTTGTCAGAACTATTGATATGCGTGGCTCTTTGTGATCCGATGTTTACCAACGCCCATCGCTAACAGAGCCATAGATATGAGTGGCTCTTTTGTGTACCGATGTTATGGCCGCGCCTGTCGTTATTGGAGCTATTGATATGCATGGCTCTCCTGTGCTCCGATGTCCAGCCGGGCCCGTCACCATCGGAGCTATTGATTTGCATTTGTTTAGCAGCGACGGTCGTTGGGCGTGTTAGTTTCGACTTCATTGTTCAGTGGTCATGAGAGTCGTTGGAGCCATTAGTGACCGACTGTTGTTCTGTTGAGGGATGGTTTTTCCAGTTTCGCATAGATGGCTTCCTTCACCCCTCTTTCAAACCATCTATCTTCTCTGTCCAAAATGCGTATGTTGCTGTCCTCGAAGGAGTGTGTCTTCTCCTTTAGGTGTAGATAGACTGCTGAGTCTTGTCCTGAGGAGTTTGGCCTTCGGTGTTGGGCCATCCGTTTGTGTAGTGGTTGTTTGGTTTCTCCTATGTATAGGTCAGTGCAATCCTCATTGCATTGTACGGCATACACCAGATTGCTTTTCCAGATGTGTGGTACACGGTCATTGGGATGAACCAGTCTTTGTCGGAGTGTGTTGCTGGGTTTGAAGTATACCGGGATGCGGTGTTTGTTGAAAATTCTCCTGAGTTTCTCAGAGACCCCAGAAACATACGGGATGACTGTGCTATTCCTTCTGTTCCTTTTCTCCTCGTCGCTCACCTGGTTGGTCTTTTTGGAACGTGTTGCAGTTTTCACAAAGTTCCAACTGGGGTAGCCGCAGGTTTTTAAAGCTCCCCTCAGGTGTTTGTGTTCTTCTCGTTGGGCCTGAGTACTGCTGGGCACAATGTCAGGTCTGTGTTGCAAAGTTCTGATGATGCTCAGTTTGTGTTCCAGCGGGTGGTGTGAGTCGAAAAGTAGATATTGGTCTGTGTGTGTAGGTTTCCAGTAAACCCCAATGTGGAGGCTCCAGTGTAGGTTTCCTGTCTTCTTACAGGAAACCTACACACACAGACCAATATCTACATGGAGCAAAGGTGGGTAGCGCAGTTGGTCGCATTTGATTTTGAAGTCCAGTATTGTCCAGGGTGGTGCAACGCAGCAGTTGATGCCCTGTCACGGCAGTCGTTAGCAGGGGAGCCTGACACTAACAGGGAAGATGCTGAGTTTGATGACTTTGTTACCATTTGTAAGATAATATGCAGTGGAATTGCACTAGAGTCTGAACTAGTCACAGCAGGGCTTGAATGCTAGAGTAAACTACATCCGGGCTCTGGGAGCTGGTATGTGCCCAGTAGGCACTCAGGAGGCTACACCTACCCTGCCTGTGTATTTCAACGATGAGTTGTGTACATTTCAGAGTCAGGATCCAGTGCTTAGTGTGCTACGGTCTTTTTAGGATCAAAAGTGTAAGCCAAATATTCAGGAATGGAAGAGTCTCAGTAGAGCTGTTAAGTCCATGCTAAAGCATTGGAGCCATGTGAAGGAACGAGGTGGGTTACAGGGAGTGCTTTCAACTGCTTTTACCTGCTTGCTTGAAAAATCAGGTTTTGGAAAGTGTGCATGACGCCATGGGTCACCAAGGCATTGAGAGGACCTTACACTTACTGAGACAGAGGTGTTTCTGGGTTGGGATGCATGAGGATGTGGAGCTGTGAGTCAAAACGTGTCAGTGCTGTTTTCTCACTAAAATGCTGCATCCAAAATTTCACCTCCCTATGAGATCATTCCTTGCATCGATGCCTTTGGAGGTTCACAGTGCTTGAGCCAGCTACAGATAACAGAGATAATGTTCTTGTGATTACAGATGTGTTTACAAAGTTCACACAAGCTTTTTTCACATGTGACCAAAAGACAGACACCACAGCTAAGGTGCTGTTGAGGGAATGGTTCATGAAGTATGGCGAGCCTGAACAGTTGCATTCAGATCAGGGCCGAAATTTTGAGAGCCAGGTAATAGCGGAACTTTGCAAGTTGTATGGGATAAAGAAAACGTGAACTACTCCCCATCATCCTACAGGAAATGCATGATGTGAACTTTTTACTAGAACGTTACATGAGCTTTTGTGCACACTGCCCACTGACGATAAGAGGTGTTGTCCTGAGCATTTACCAGAATTTGTGTATACATACAACATGACTCCACACTCAACGACAGGTTATTCCCCTCATTACCTACTGTATGGTGTGGATCCTCATCTCCCCATCGATGCCCTGCTTGGACAAGAGCGTTCTGAGCATAAGAATCTTGACTGATTGGCTGTTCATCAGCAAAGACTAAGAGACGCACATGCACGTGCAAAATAATTCTCAGAGCAGGAAACTGCTGAACAGATTACTGTTCACAATGACAAGGTGTATTGTCCCCCGGTAGAGGAAAGTCAGCATGTGTACTTACGACATAGACCTTTGGGGAGAAACAAAATACAGGATGCATGGGGTGCAATTGTGTATCAGGTTGTGGAGATACAGGGAACTATGTACACAATTCAACCTGTTGAGGGGGGGCCTGTTAAGAGAGTGAACAGGGTAGACATTAGGCCATGTGTAAATCCAACTCTCCCTAGCCCTATACCTACAAACATGGTTACCAGACCAATCCGTGAGCCTATTCATCAGAGAGGTCAGATGGAGAACATGATGATGGAATTGTGATTGAAGAGGTTTCTCTTAGGGTAAAGAATAATCCAGAAACCAATCCCCTACCTGTTTCTGACCATCAGTCTATCAAGTCAATAATACCTGATGTAGAGCCCAGTGTTATGGAGACTGAGACTTTGGATGCTGAACTGGGACAGTCAGTAACTGTTGATTCAGAGCCTGTACCCGACCCTGTACCTGTAGTACAGGTTCCCATCCCTGCTCCTCACAGGAGTAAGAGAATCAATGTTGGTGTGCCTACAAACCTGCATACTGAGCCAAAATCAGCTTTAGAGTCTCTGTCCCTAAGTTCAGCAGTTGTATCTCAGATCCTAGCGAATTTAGGTTCATTGTTCTTTAGAGAAGCTTTGAAAGAGGTGAAGAGTACTTATGCAGTCATCGAGGATGTTGATAGTTAAGCAGGGGAGAGGGTAATCCGGTGGTAAAGGAGTATTAGTGTAGAATGTAAAGAAACTCATTTAAATCATTTTAAATACTCAGAAACCACGATTTAAGTCCCTGTTTCTGTTTACTGACATTTATATTAATGTCGTTTTAAGAATGGGATGTGTATCGCTGATGGTATCGCGCTGTCAGGAAGTGAACAATGTTCATTGTGGTCACGTTTTTGTTTTGTTTTTTTGGACCAATGTGAGAGAAGCCGAACAATTGTAGCCCAGATGATGGCGAGGGTTTTGTGTCCGCCATAAGATCTTTCAACCTTTGAGGTTTGCTAAAACGTTTATAAATGTGAATCAGACGATAAGAGTTTTGTTTATTTGTATAACTTTTTTTTAAAAAAAATGTATTACTTCTTTTTTCCCTTTTTTCTCCCAATTTAGTGGCCAATCGATCCTTATTTTTAGTTCAAGCACACACCCTCGTACTGCATGCGTTCGACAACTGCATCTCTCCGGCCGGCAGTCTCCCTCGCCACTTCCGTGACGAGGCGAATCCTCAGAAAGGACAAGATCAGCTGGGTGTCATCAACATAACAATGGTAAGAGAAGCCATGCGAGCGAATAATAGAACCCAGGGATGTCATGTACAAGGAGAACAGGAGAGGACCCAGAACCAAACCCTGTGGAATCCTCATGTGACGAACACAAGCCAACTCCGCCCCCTCCCGAAGATAGCGCTGCCAATTATTGCTGCTTCATCGGGTCCGGCCATAGTCGGATCTAACGAGACCGGGGCGCGAACCTTTACCAAGTCTGTTTTAATTTTAAGCCTCACAATAAAGTTATAAAACAAATGTACAGATTTTTCCAGGACTGCTGTAACAATGTTACATCACATTTCACAATAACATTTCTGAGCTTTCACCTTAAAAAAAGTGAGCCCTTTTTGTCCCTTTAAATAAAGCAATGTTTTAGAAGTTTTAAAAGCATTATCAAAGTACCATAATTAAAACTGTGAGCCTTACTTTGGAGGTCGGGACACTCTCTCAACTCACTGTGAAAACAAAAATGCTTGAAAATAATTTGACAACTGCTGACAAATATGTGATCAGGTGTTATATGGAGTGCTCAAAAGTAAGGACATTCAACCAATAACCTTTGTTTGGAGCTGTGATATTTATGTGAATTATAATGATTATGGGTATGGAAAAACAAGAAGGTTTCAATCAAATGCTGACTTTTATGAAAAGGGTATGAAAAGCAGACTTCATTCTCAAATCTTAAAAAGAAAAGCAACCAAGAGGTACTCTTTTCCTGACTTAGCTTAAGAAAATGGCTACGACTCTACAAAACAAGTTGCCACATCATTGTAGGTATTGTACTCTGAAGTAGTCAGTAAGCTCAATAATCTATGTAAATAGCCATCTATGGCTCTCAGGGCCAGTTGCAGCACTTGCAGGAGTCCCAGTAAATGAGGCCAGGCTGGCATTGCTGCAGGTAAGTATTCCCCTTGAAGCAGTGGAAGTAGGTGGTCTTGTCCGCTGGGTTCTCATAAAGGCCATCAGGACGCCCAGTGCAGAAGGAGGTTACGGGGTTTTTGGTAGTGGTCAGGGCTGGTGGCATGGTAGGCTTAGGGGGGAAACCTTTGGAGTGAAAGAAGGAGAAATAAATATTGCACGTTAAGGTCAGAAAGAACGTGTTTGTTTTGTTTTTTTATGTCGACAATCTCCCCTAAAATTAAAGATTACTAGGCACCTATTGTGTGCTAATATGCACAACCATCCTGTTGCTCAACCACATCTTTCAAAATAGAAGTTCAAAAAAAATATTTGACTACTCATGGAAAAACTAGTTTTAATACCGGAGAACATAAAACTACACTTAATACATTTTAAGTAACTATAAATGTATTGCAAATTCATATTTAGATTATTTCATGATACACTATTTTTAAACAAATATAAAGACACTAGAAGAACCCCGCTACAATGTAGCGGTTTGGTTATCCACCCGTCTAAATCTCCCTCCTCTCCATCCTACCAGCTAACCGCCTTCCCCCTGCCCCTAACCTCCCCACTCCAACTCCCTCCCCCCAAATGCTCAGAATCATCTGAAATGCCGAGAAAAGCGCTTACCCCCCCACTCCAACTCCCTCCCCCAAATGCTCAGAATCATCTGAAATGCCGAGAAAAGTGGTTTTTAGCCATTTTTAGAAAATGCATATTTTGCATATGTATGCATAATTATTATAATTATTTTAATTTTCTGCTATTTTTCTGGTCCTCTCTGGAACAATACCTACCACCTCCCAAAAAAATTAGGATCATAAGTGCATTTTTGCAAAAATGCACATATTTTGCATAATGCCAAAACATTTTTAAGTCCCAGAAAATTTTTTTCATATAGGTGAAAAAATCAAAGATGCTCAGAATCATCTGAAATGCAGAGAAAAGTGGTTTTTAGCCATTTTAGAAAAATGCATATTTTGCATATTTATGCATAATTATGCATAATTTTAATTTTCTGGGATTTTTCCCTTACTCTCTGAGACAATACCTACCACCTCCAAAAAGGATTAGGATCATAAGGGCTTTAGTTTTCTGTCCCGCTATCTACACTAACTAACACACACACACACTAACACCACACACACACATTCCGAAAATATATGAGTAGATTTTTGCATGCTGTGATCTCATAACTGGAACCAAAATAATAAACCAGTCAAGTGATATGTGGAGATGGTTGCGTTAGCCAAGTAAGATTTACCCATTGCGTTCCTGAGGAAGCTGACCAAGGGGTATTGCCCATCTTTACAAAATGAGCCTCCAAAATCGTCCATGTCCAGGGTCCACACATGTGCACCACCCAGATTGTTAGCATTTAGCCATTGGACCTATGGGACAACAAGGGTTGAGAGATCGAGAGACAAAGATGTTCGAATAACTACTAGGAAAAAAGACATGGAGCATCTGCTCTTTATTCATCCGGGGAAGAGACGTAAAGTAGAATCGGAGAAAATAGTGGCCTATTGCATGATTACTATTCACAGGTGTAGCGGTTTCTGCTTACCTTGGCGGCAATACTCTCCAAGCTATCATAGCCCACCCAGGCATTGCCAAACGTGGCATAAGGGACCTGTTGTTCGGAGATCCATGCTACAGTAGCACTGGTGATGAAATTACAGACCTTGCAAAAAATGAACAAAATTTCATCACTTTTTCCATTTCGGATGGATGTTTTATCATAAACATAGGTCCTGATTGTAAGTCCCCTGAGGCATGCTGCCCAATGCAAAAAATAAGCACCTCCAAAAGCTGCGGTGTAGTTGTCACTCTGATTCTATTTAAAGTTAGTTTTACAATATACCTCGTAGTAGGACCAGAAGCCAGCAGTGCGGGTATAGGGGCCAGCATCAGCAGGTCCTTTTGTTGGTGCTCCCAGGCCAGTGGCAGAGCTGGTGAGGCGGAAGGTTCGACCATATGTGGGCAGACCCAGGAGCAGCTTGTCAGCAGGCATTCCATTAGCCAGCCAGTGGGAGATGGAGGCGTTCTGGAAAGGACAGGATGGTACAAACTGGTTGGGTACTGCTATAGAGAACCACAAGGTGTAAAGCATAATTCTGATGTGTGAATGTGTATTACGTGCATTTTCTTACAATGTTGTGATAAGCATTTGAGCCAGAGTCCACATTGCTGCGGTACAAAGGACTGTTGTGTCCTGTGACTAGATCCCAGTGTCCATGGTAGTCATAGGTCATGACATTGATGAAGTCAAAGTGGCTGTTGATTTTAAAAATCTACATGTGATTATTGAGGAATTCTCCGCTGATATACAAAGTAGCACACAGATACTGTACATCAATTTACAGTGATGCAGGACATCATAGAATGTCCTTCTTCTGCAGATCTATGAATTGTGTCCTACTGAATTTTCCGTGAGCAAAATGCTGAGCCCTTGGTGGCTCGCTCTGATAAGAACATCAGCTGAATGTCAAAACGGGTATGGATCTGACTAGTTAGTCATACAACACAAATCATACAAGTCCATTGATTGAATGAAATGAAATTCCCATTTCCGTGTTCTGTCTAACATAACTTACGGTGCAATCTTATTGACCTCGTAGCTCCTGTCAATGGTGGGAGGTAAAGCAGCGACATTAGCTGTCAGCAGCAGCTGGGTCTTCTTGGTGGCTGTGGCCTCATCCAGAAATGCCTTGTCCAACTCCTGTTTGCAGATTATCCAAGGAAAAAAACCCAATATTCCACTGCAACATTAAATGACATAACTGCTATGCTATTTGCAAACAATTCATTCATTTGGATGAACAAAGTGAGGATTGTGATTCCTCTTTGTGGTATGGTTATTATCTTTATTATCTGTGTTCCTGTAAAGCCCCTTGAGTTATATTTGTAATTTGTGATATTGGGCTATACAAATAAAATTGACTTGACTCGACTTTACTAGTATCTCTATCTCTGCATACATTAATGCAGCACTACGCAAGCCACCTCCTGCACAACTGTGGCTGCCGTACAGATTCTCATACCATGCTACTGAGACAAATAAATGAAGTGAGCTAAGAAATTGATCCTTCTCACTGCTTAAGCCCAAAAGCCCAACATTTTAAAAAGAAACAGTGCAACAGTGTTATTAATCACTTGGTGCTATAAAACATGAAAGAGAAGATCTGACCTTGACCAGCTGAGTGAACCTCTCCTTGACTTCAGGTGGGCTCCCATTCTGTCCAGGGAACTCCCAGGCGAGGTTCAGACCATCAAAGTTGTGGGTGCGGAGGTAGCTGATGGCAGACTTGATGAACACCGCACGGCTCTCAGGCTTGGCAATCATTGGGATGAATCTGCCGAGGGGCGAGAGTCATAACTTGAATCGTATAGACATCACTTATCTGAGACAGCTGTAGAGGGGAGTTGTGGCACTAGATTTCTGACATTAAAGTTGGATGTCTGTGCTGGATGGTGCAAAATAAAGTGTAATAATCACACTTACACGCTGATGCCATTGGCTACACCTCCCACAGACAGCAGTGTCATTAGAGCAGGATTACTGAGGGTAAAGAAGAAGAGACAGGACTAATTTTTTATCACTTGGACAACGGCAGCTGACATCCAGAAAAGTGTTTCTTATTAATGCTAATTTCTTTTGTTTAAAAAAAAAGAAATTCCGCCTTTTTCTTCCCGCTTTTATCTGGCCAATTACCCCACTCTTCCGAGCTGTGCCGGTTGCTGCTCCACCCTCTGCCAATCCAGGGAGGGCTGCAGACTACCACATGCCTCCTCCGATACATGTGGAATCACCAGCTGCTTCCTTTCACCTGACAGTGAGGAGTTTTGCCAGGGGGACGTAGCACATGGGAGGATCACGCTATTCCCCCCAGTTCCCCCTCCCCCCGAACAGGCTCCCCGACTGACCAGAGGAGGCGCTAGTGCAGCGACCAGAACACCTACCCACATCTGGCTTACCACCCGCAGACACGGCCAATTGTGTCTGTAGGGTCGCCCAACCAAGCCGGAGGTAACACGGGGATTCGAACAGGCAATCTCCTTGTTGGTGGGCAACAGAATAGACCGCCATGCTACCCAGACACCCAGGACTCATTTTTTTATCACTTGGACAATGACAGCAGACATCCAGGAAAGTGCTTCTTATTAATGCTATTTTCAATATGGTTACTCAGTAAAGTCAGCATGCCATTCGATACTCACCTTAGTGTATAGTCAAGTTTAACAGCTAATTACTTTTTATTCCTGCAACATAAGTTATTCAAAATACTTGTGTTTGGCAACAACTTCATTGTGAATTCATCCCACACAATGTGTAATGTAATTATGATTGATACAATGTTATTATGACAAGGAAGCAAAGCAGAGATGCAGAAAAGCCCCTATTTTACTCATGTTACTCAGCCATTATGTGTTTAATTAGAACGATTTTACTTATATAATACTGGGTTATTTCTACGCATTCAATTTTTGTTTTTATCCTTAGTTGTGTGTCGATATTGGCAGGCTGCAGGTTGGATGAACTCACATGCTCTTGAGATTGTTAAGGCTTCTGTACTGCTGGTCATCGTTCAACTCCACAGGGATGAGCTTGTTGAAGTTGTTAATGGTGGCCATGGTGTAGATGACATGGGTGCATAAGAAGGGGTCTACATTCGACGAGGTAAATTTGGCAATGCCAGGCCTGTACTGGGCCCAGTTGGTCATGTGGCACACCAGCCTGGTTGATGAGGCTGAGGGAAAGAATACGAACAACTGTTTATAATCTCTAAAAATAATCATCGTCGATATAGACGTTTATAAATCAGCCTAACAATCGTAGGTGAACTCATAACTAAAGCTTTGCTGCAAAACTTGATTACACTGGTCTGTAAAAAAATGTCAATGCTTACCAATGTGCAGAGTCAACAGAACTGCCAGAGCTACAAAGAACATAAAGAAATGATCATTAAATTAATACTTGTGTATGAATAATATAACATAATATAATATAATATAATATATGTCCTTGTTATCCAAGTAAATCTATCAATTTAATAATGCCAAAATAAAGGAATGAATAAGTTATTGAATGTCATGGTCACATTTACCTGTGGGAATAATAAGTCTCGCCATGCTGATGAAAAAAATGATCATATAGAAATATTAAATAACATTTTGCGACTATGCGCTCGAAAATAGTCTAAAAACTATGAGCAGTTATGCACATTCTTCCCATCTAGAATGCATAGTTCAATCATTTCAAGACTAATTTAACTTTACAATATCTCACGTGTGCATACAGAAAACAAACAGCAAGATGCAAATAAATGTTTCAAAACATTATTTCTAATTCAGTAACAGGCTACAAATCCAGATGTCTGATTTGAATACCTTTCTTCAAGGAGGAGTGGAGGGAGAGCTCAGATGTTGGTATCCTTCTTTTGAATTTATACTTATATTATTGATGACTAATCGTGGCAAAGTGCAGGTGATAAGGGCTAATTGGGGGTCTGGCTGACTTCAACATGATTATGACATCCACCACAAAAGAAAAAAAAGTGCTAGACTTGAAGGAAAGCCAGCTATAATTTCACTAACTATCACCTAACTTTCAAAATGAAGGACAAAGTTTAATCAGGCTAGATTTTTCAACCCTTGTATTGAACACCCCAAGAGATACACACACACCTTAGAACAACACTGGGATGAAAATCAAAATTCAGATTCAAAATGCACCTGCCGTCAATCTGTCTCTCCTGCTTTCCTTGAATCTCAACAACATAATAATGGGTAATAAATGCACGTTTTTCTGAAATACAATCCCAAAGTGTTTATTGAATCATATTTACAAGTACCCCCCCCCCCCCAGAGGCATCCATTATCCAGTGGATTTCAACCCCGCCATACAAAAGACAGACTTCTTGTAACCATCGGGAAGTGAAAGATGAACCAGTCATAAAGCCTATCAAGTTAAGCCGGAACATTCAGCGATCAGTGGTTAGTCACCTTTAGACGTGTTGCAACAGTGTTAACATAGAAATGACTTTTATGGCTCTTGGATCAATGTGAAAGACATTAAGAAATAAAGCACTGTGTAAATAACAAGCATAAAAAAAATAATAGAAAAAACCAAGCCAACATACAATGGCTTTGAAAGCATTTCAAACAATCCAACGTATGAATAGACAAAGTT
Source organism: Lampris incognitus (assembly GCF_029633865.1). Lineage (NCBI taxonomy): Eukaryota > Metazoa > Chordata > Actinopteri > Lampriformes > Lampridae > Lampris > Lampris incognitus. The sequence continues at coordinate 116,397,952 of NC_079212.1, forward strand.
ATGTGTACATCACGTGCATATGTTTGTCCGCTTGTATTTCAGCCTCTTACAATGTTCAGTGATTGATATTTGGATTTCCAGAATAAAAGTATGTGTGCGCAATGACGATTATTCCCTACAACTTTCTCTTCTACAAGGTGAGATCCGGGAAATAGCTATCTTGAAAAAGTCATGTTATTATATTCGGTGTTTCTAGAAGTTTGCGTCTTCAGCACTTTGTTTAATGTTGTGGAATTGCTACATCCATGCTTATGGAAATCAAATGTCAGAAACTATTTCCAGTTCAAGAAAAAAAAAGAAAGAAAACAATTGTTTTACGATTACACGTTCAAAAACCAAACTAGCCCCTGATTTAGTAAAGAAGCGCAATATTGCAAAGTGAAGTGGTCCATCATTTAAGAATTTGCAAGCTAGATATTGTGATACCAAACTAACACAATATATTGTGGTCATTTAGACCTACTGGGGAAGAAAAAATAAATAAATAAATAAAGAAGTGTCTTGATGCATGCTCAATAATCCAGGTAAGAAAATCAAAGAAGGTTGAATCACTTCATCTGGGTACGTTTATTGTCACTTAGATGAGTGATGAAACGTATCTGTCAATAAACTTTGTATCCAGATGAACTGATTCAACATAAAGAACGTTTACTTTAACACTCCCCTCAAGAGAAAGCTCTCATTTTAAGGCAAAAGAGAGCCTTTACAGAGCCTAAATAATCCACAAGATTGGTATGAAAGGCCAGGGGGACCTCAGTTGGTTTCTCCGTTACCTGCAACTTTGCTTTGAGCCGCTCTTTTACATATACTTTTCTTTTTTTGAAAAAATTTCCCCCTTTTTCTCCCCAATTGTATCCAGCCAATTACTCCACTCTTCCGAGCCGTCCTGGCCGCTGCTGCACCCCCTCTGCCGATCTGAGGAGGGCTGCAGACTACCACGTCTTCTCCGATACATGTGGAGTTGCCAGCCACTTCTTTTCACCTGACAGTGAGGAGTTTCACCAGGGAAACATGGCGCGTGGGAGGATCACGCTATTCCCCCCAGTTCCCCCTCCCCCCGGACAGGCACCCCGATTGACCAGAGGAGGCATTAGTGCAGCGACCAGGACACATACCCACATCTGGCTTCCCACCCACATACACAGCCAATTGTGTCTGTAGGGATGCCCGACCAAACCGGAAGTAACACAGATCCCCGAACTGGCATCCCCGTGTTGGTAGGCAACAGAATAGACCACTATGCTACCCGGACGTCCTACACATCTACTTCAACTTTTTTACTTTACTCCAGCCAGGTCTTGGCACATCTGTAACTTAAAAATCCTGATTTTGTTATGCGACATACAGACCGTTCTTTCACCTGGGCCATAGTTCAAAAACCAGGGGAGCTGAAAAGTATGACCAGTGTATTTTGTAATACCCATATGAACGCCAGCAAAAAATTAGCTGCCACTAATTGCTAAATAATTGGATGGGATATAATAACTTATTTCCAAGATTTAGGGTAGAAATAGCCTTACATAGTATTATTACAAAACATATTACTACATTTCCATAATATATCAAGTTATATTACTCCTCTGATTCCAATTCATTATCTATTATCAGCAGCTTGGTTTTGCTGGTACCATCGTGGTCATTACAGAGAATCAGACCCAGCATCCCCATTATTCTTAGACTACTCTTGAGCACAACCGTGTAAATGACGAATGTGTGAATAACTACAGTATATTCCCCTTTAAATGTACAATCGATTCAGCTTGTTATGTAAAGTTGGGAGGGTGTCTAATCTAATCAAACAAAACGGCAACAAAGCAATCACAATTTACTTGAACTAGCTCTAACTTTGACAGGCTGTTCAAAAAGCTTGTATCTAAAGTCCTGAACTGTATACATGTGCTAAAACAATACCATGTTAAATCGTTAACCGAGACACAGTCCATGTTGAATGGCAAATCCTTCCTGTAAACTGTGATGCTCAAGGCAAATCACATAAGAGGTGATATATGTCGAGAAACAAGAGAAAAAAACAACAATTAAACTTGCTGCTAACTTTGGTGACCAACTCTTCAATCAGCATAATAGTTAAATAGTTTAGCCCTGTTCACTTCCTCACTGCTACAGTCCTACACTTTCAACCAAAGTCAGAGGCCGAACATAACCATCTTTTTTTTCTTCTTTTTTTACATTAGGCTTTGAATTATTTTAGCGATGCAGGCACAAAAATGAAAACAAACAATATTCAAACATGTTTTTGTGCAATTATCGTCCTTCAAAACATAAAATACATAAATGATAGAAAATGTAAACATTTATTCAGACCAGTGATATTTTCTGTAGTTTTTCAGTAATTACAGCTTTGGCAAAATAATAAACAAACATACAGACGTAAGTACAAGCCTAAAAACAAGTAAAAGTTCCTCAGCGTTTGAATGAATGACTGAGATATCTATAAAATATAGGACTGTATGTACATGGTTTTATACCCACAATTAATTCAAATAATGTACACCTGATGTCGGTGTCGAAGGAGCTATGGGAGTCACAACGGATGCTTTAGCTACAAATGACATGGTCCCCATAAGGCATGGTCTCTATTGACACTGGTACATGAATACACAATCAGTTAGTCTGTCCCACTTCATTCCCACAGACACGTTAAAAAAAAATGTCCCAATTTGATTTTCTTATCAAAAAGAAACAAACAAACAATGCAGTAGCTGTTAACACTAACGGAGAAGGCTGAACCCAGCACCCTCCCCTACCCCTCAGTGCTGAGACTTCCCCTGCCACCTCCGTCACCAACCCTCGTCTACCTACAGTAAAGATCCAAAGACTGATAGGATTCAGCTTTTAACATTCATGTCCCAGGGTTGGCTTGAAATCACAGAGCCAAGAGGCCGATAAGTGTGAGGAGAGTTGTGCCGGTGACCAGGAGGATTTCATGGAAGCACAGTGATGAACCAGCTTTGTTTTGGACCATCATTCCAGTTCCTAGGAGGGAAGGACAGAGACAGAAAGAGGAAAAAGAAGACAGAAATATCATTAATACTTTGAATCTACAGCCATGCATAGGCATCAGCTCTCCCACAGCGTTGCCTGTAAATTTGATAAGACGTCAGACTTCCAGCTTTCAGTAGTAACTCTTGTGCATTGAATATCAGTAATATTCAAAACTACAAATTTGTCATTGATAGGTAAAAACATTGAACAAGTTGGTCTAAAGTTTTGGTGTGTAGAGGGGTCATGTATACATAAAAACCTGTATTTCATTTTCTTGAGTTTTCTGTCTGGGAGAATATGGGAAAAATACACACCATACGCGACTTTATGTTTGTCCTTTTAGATGAGCATCCACAACGTGGCACCTATGCAGCCATGCATCTTGCTGGTTATAATAGACTTGATGGGCAGGTGAGGATTGGGTGAATGAGGACTTTTAAGGTTGCAGACGGGTTAGCCGGTCATTTGATAGACAACTTCCTGACATATAATGATAAAACAGGACATGCTAATCTTCCCCCTCAGGCTGTTGGGTAATTCTCCTATTAGCCTGTAAGGTTACTTAAGTTACTCAGATGGCTCATATCAGTTGGTCCTTGAGGGGCAGACTATTAAGACCTCTCTGTATGTCTGTCTCAAAATACCTGATTACTGTTGCCCGTGAAGAGGAGGAGAAGCAGAAGAAGAAGAAGAAGAAGAAGAAGAAGAAAGCCACTTTATTTTGTCATTTTATTCTTACAACGAATTTGTTCTCTGTATTTAACCCATCGTATTGTATAGCAGCAGTGGGCAGCTGCAGCGCCTGGGGACCAACTCCAGTTCTTCTTTCCATTGCCTTGGTCAGGGGTACAGACAGGAATATTAACTAATATTAATCAATATTAACCCTAACATGCATATCTTTGAGCAGGATAAGCGGTTCAGATAAAGGATGGATGGATGGATGGATGGATGGATGGATGCATGTCTTTTTGATGAGGAAACTCATCTGAATAAGAAGCTATCAGAGGACATGCAGCTGTCCCACATTTGATGTTGCTTAACAGGGTGCTTCACCACTTCACTCCTCACTTGAGAGGAAAGCATATCATGGTGAGGTCAGACTCTACCACAGTGGTGGTGTACTTGAACAGACAAGGGGGCGTCAGATCCCTGGCCCTGCAGAGAAGATGATGGTCTCCATCCTGATGTGGGAAGGACACCATCTCCTCTCCTTGAAAGCCCGCCATGTTCCGGGGTCTCTGAATGTGGGGGCAGACAGGATGTTTAGAGGGGGCCCACTACAGGGGGAACGGAGCTTCTCCCCGAACATAGCCGACCAGATCTGGCGTCTGTTTGGACAACTGGTGGCCAACCTGTTTGCAAGCAGGGAGAATGCCAAGTGCCCCCTGTGGTTTTTTCTGAGAGCGACCGACGCCTCCCCCTTGGGGGTAGACGTGTTATTTCACCAAGTGTGGCCTCCTGTTCTGCTGTACACATTTCGGCCCCTGCAGCTGATGATGCAGTTGCTTCACAGGATTCGGACGCAACATCTATTGGTGATAGTTGTGACGCCGGACAGCCCGGGCGCCAGGTGGTTTCTGAACCTGCTTCAGCTGACAGTGGTGGGTCCATGGCTGGTCCTGGACCCACCGATGGCCCTGCAACAGGCAGAGGATGTGATCCTCTCACGTCCAATTCCGGGACGGTGCCTCATGGTTTGGAAGTTGAGAGGATGAGATTAAGTGACATGGGCCTCCCTGAGACGGTGGTCACAAATAATCATAATGTGCGTGCCCCTTCCACGTCAGGGCTTATTCTATGTGCTGGCAGGTTTTTGCAGTCTGATGCGAGGCCAGAGACCTCAATCCACATTCCAGCACTTTGCAGGTTGTTCTGCAGTTTTTACAGGACCTGTTTGATGGTGGCCTCGCAGCTTCCACCTTAGGGGTTTTGCAACAGTGATGACAGTGGGCCATGATGGGTTTGGCCACTTCACATTAATAATAATGATGATAATAGCTTTATTTATATAGCACTTTTCTAAAACAATGTTACAAAGTGCTTTACAAAGAAATAAAATCAGACAAGGCAAACATAAGAGTAAGATCAAATAAGTAAGACTAAAAAAAATAAAAACAGTATGAATATAACACACACACACATACATATACATATATGTACAGTATATGTATATACAGGATGCTCCGTCACCTGGAGGTTGAGTCCTCACAGTTCTCACCAGGAGCGCAGGGAGTCAGTAATCGATTATATCGGGTAAAAATCCATAAAATAGGCAAACCATAAAATCAATTAAAATAATCTAAAGGTCTCACAGAGTCGTAAAAAGTTGTTAAAAGTTAAAAAGTTGGCAGAGCCGCAAACAAAAAAACAAAAAAATCCAGCTGGCAACTGGAACCGGAAAGATAATATACAAAGGTTATAAACACAGGAATACCAATGTTATAAAGGTTACCTTAACCACTGCAAGTTTCACAAAGAAATTCAATCAACTCATTGAAAGAAATCTGCCCCCATCTATCAGTCAATCTCTAATAAGTGTGCCTGTGTTTCTCACCTGAATCACGGGACACAATAGTCTCGTGGGCCGCCCCGTCACCCCCTTCACCCCAGGAGCGGATCTCCAGCACCACATAGCCATTGTCTTTGGGCAGTGGCAGGCTCACCGAGGTCTTCCCTTTGTCCAGAACCTTCAAAGCTGTCTGGCCCTCGTGCTTATACAGAACCTGTTCATGTATATCAAAGAACAAATGGATGTTCGAGTCCAAATATCAACATTGTCAAAAACAAAAAACATATCAAGAATGTTGTATACTTAATCCTCTTTATTTTTGTTATGTGTTCGTCATTATCAGTCACTATTATGTACCCATTTCATTTGTGCATTTGCTCATACATTGTCAAGTGTACAATGTTTTTCTTTGTGTTTCAAATCGAGAGTAATATACTTAACTGACAAAAAAAAAAACCCGACTATATAGTGCACAAGTTGCTGAACGTGAACCTACATAAATTGTTCTTTGATGAATTATCTCTACATTGTAATATCACCACTTTAGTTCATTTTCAAAACACTTGTCAGTAGCCATTATTGTCTTGCTATTAAACGTGTGTTGTTATGTTTCAGGCGAGAACAGAACTGTGCACCATATCAAAAACAATCTTTGATAAACATACGGCGGTGATTTATAAGGTACCAAACTGCAACTTATAAAAACCAAAATATTATTTTTATGCTAGTGCAGCATGTCTGTTATTGTTAAGATCAATAAATGCAACTAAAACTGACTGTCTGTAAGCATGATTATCTTGACATGCAACAGTGAGGGCAGACAGAAAGACAGTGACAGACAGAAAATACTCACTTTGTACCCAAGCACGGCTGACTCATTGTGCATTGCCTTCACGTGGTCCCATCGCACTGTTACCCAGGAGCCATCTGTCTTCCATGACACATTGCCTGGAGGACGATTGGGAGCTGAAAGAGAAAAAAACAAAAACAAATATCAAATTATCAATTAAAGGGGAAGAAAGAGTTAAAGTTAAGATAAAGACCAAACTAGTAATTCAAACATCTCACCTGAAAAGAAATTTAGGAACTTAGAAAAATAAAATCACAATGACGAAAAACAAAAGATCCTTTGGTGATCATTACAGTTATATGTACCTTATAAATCATAAGCAAAATAAAGATGTTTGTAAAAAGTTGTCCATTAAAGCTATGGTAAGTGAAAAGGTTAATCTGTAAGACATAATGGCTCAAAGGTTCCACAGTCATACACTTCTCAGATGGGGACCTTAGTTTTCCTTAATTCTTAGGTGATATGATTCATGCAGCATTAGGAATGGATTATTTTTGCACACTTGATGACTTGCAAACAAGGTAACTTTAAACAGAAGTGGGTAAACTGCAGCAGTATGGTGCAGTAATTATAAGTTGCATAACCACTGTGATGATATGTGTGCCATGAGTGAACTATCACATCAGCAGATTTTGAGATTGCTCCAGGGGGAGGTGTGAATGTACTTCTCCACTTCACATTGCTAACACTCCCAAATCCTCCAGTTGAATGCATTTTCAACCCTTGGGCCCAGGAACTTGCTTGTTTGTTTTCCCCTTCCAGTCAACACCTAGTGAGGGTTATTTTACTTAGTTAAAGGATACAAAGGTTAGTTTACTTAGTTAAAGGACGATTCCCGTATTTTTAAACCTGGGCTCTTTGACGGGTGCAACTGCCCCCAAGGATTCCATTGAAGTCCATTTCGTGGCTGCCAGCTGAAGCGTTCTCACACAATACTGGACCAATTCCAAACATTTTTTTGTCCCTGTTAGTCATTTAGACCTCAAATGATTGGAAAATAGGGCCCAAGTATAATAAAAATATCAGAATTATCATTGAAGTCACTCATAGGATCACTGAATGGGAAAGATGCCTGTGGTGTTCATTGTAATGTGTCAGTAGTGTATGACTGGAAGGCATACGTGGTCTTCTGGTAGTGACAGTCGTCCGTGGTGAGGGGGGACCAGTGCCAGCGCTGTTGTAAGCCAAAACGGCAATGTAATAGCGAGTACTGGGCCTCAGTCCTGCCACCCGGGCTGTTGTTTCGAGTCCCGCTGTCCTCACGCGGTCTGCTGCTGCTTCCCGTTCATGCTGCCGCCAGTAGCGAATCTGCAGATACACAGCGAACCTTAGGACTATTTGATCTATCGACTACCATTCAAATCTAACTTTTGTGATCTTACACCGCTCTTATAAAAAAAAATTGGATTCTGGCACTTGGTTAAGACTACTGTCATCCTAATCATCTCTTTGAAAATGGCAATGAAGATAACAGTATAACCAGCACATATCATTTGATCAAGTTTCAGCCATGATTTGAAATGTATTACAAAGTTTCAATATGACTTTCATCTGTCCAGGACTAACATTTTTTAATAATTCTCATTATGAACAACTTGCCAGTAAAATCTCTTTAAGGTCTCCCCATACCTTGTCACTATGGATTAAGGTTATCATGGCCTCAATTTTTACAAGGCAAAAGGTCAAGCATATCAATTAGAGCTGTCAAACTTGCTCACTGAGGCAAATTTGTAATTTGTAACTTGATATCAGATTTTAACTACACAATTATCATAGCCAAAAGAATTCACGATAATGATATTATCAAGATATATATAGAAAATGTGAAAAAAAACAATAATAATGTTATCAAATTCATCTTTAACTTTGTTTATTGTGCATTTTGTCTCTTTATGGGGAGATTGCATTTTGTCTCTTTTTTGGGAGATGAATTACACTCAAAATACAAGTGTAGGGATGTGGAGAGATTCTGTAACCATAACTTTATTACAAAAGCATACAAAAAGAACAATTACACTTAATGGCTAGTGAAAAGGCAACCAGATGAACTGATAAACAAAAGATCCACAAGGCCCAACATCTGCCATCAATACAATGTCATTGTGGGGAGCAGGGGACAGAGAGTTTGCGTGTGAGACCACCGGCTGACAACTAACCACTCTGATATACTGTGATTTAATGTCGACTGCGCAGGTCCTTACATATTTTTTCCTCTTTCCATTTGTCATGACATGATTTTGCACAGCAGTAGTAGCCACACACTGTGGTAGTAGCTAGCAAGCTATTTACTGCGTCACAGCGTCACATCAAGTGTGTGTGTGTGTGTGTGTGTGTGTGTGTGTGTGTGTGTGTGTGTGTGTGTGTGTGTGTGTGTATTAGGTTTTTTCTATAATAATGAGGACCAAATATCTCCATTAGGAGAGAAAAACATGGAACTACCTACCTTGTGGGGAAATTTTATGAGTACCCATGAGGAAAGGGTATATTTTTGGGTTAGGATTTGGGATTAAGGTTAAGCTTAGAAATTAGGATTAGATTAAGGTTAGGGTAAGGGTTAAGGTTAGGCATGTAGCTATGATGCTTAAGGTTAGGGTTAAGGGCTAGGGAATGAATGTAGTTAATGAGGGGTCCCCACAAGTATAGGGTGACATGGTGTGTGTGGGGGGGGGGGGCAGACAAAGCAAGAACGGAAAGAAATGGAAATGATTTAAAAGGTGCTGGATTATTTATTTACATAATATTATCATATGTGTATTTTCAACATGATATCAATATTTCTTCTTTTTTTTAAATACCAGGGTTATTGTCAATACTGGTATATCACGACAACCCTAATGTCAATGATTGGCTCACTAATAAAAAGAAGTCAGCAGATTTAATAATCAGAGATGATACATTTGATAATGGTATGCACAAAGACAGTTATGTAAGATGACCTTCTGTTATCCAAAGGAGTCGAATCAAGTGCGACTGGACTTGGTATATATCCGTGAAGCTAGTCCGACCAAGCTAGTCTGACTAGCTTGGTCTAGTCAGAAAGGCACGAACTGATGAAGCCTCTTGGATGAGAGGCGAAACGTCTTCACGGATATATACCAAATCTAGTCGCACTTGATTCAACTCCTTTGGATAATCATGACCTGGATGAATGAGAACATTTACAGAGACCTTCTGTTAGTAATTGATGACGTTATCACAGTTTAATAAAACTTGAAGCGTTTGATTTTCATCTTACACTGCACTGAAACTTTTACTCTTATTTGTTTTTAAATATCTTTTTATTGCCTTGTGTTGCTTTTCTTAATGCCTTTTATGTTTGATGTAAATCCCTTTGAATTGCCTTGATGCTGAAATGTGCTATACAAATACATTTAACTTGCCTTGCCTAATGTGCTATCTAATTTGGCAAACTCCTTGGTCAACCAGGTCAAAGTCTTTTTTTTTCTGTTTTGGCTTCCAGACACAAAAAAAAGGCACTTCAAAAACTTCCTTAGGTATGTATATTAAAGCTTAAAGTTGGCTGGGGGAAAAAGAGATCAAATCCCCAAATTTGATCATTGAAAAGGTGATTGTGGGGTCATCCTTTGATTTGTAAGTACTTTACTTATTCCATTTCCTATTCCATTTCCTACTCCAGTTATTTCAGAATCAGAAACACTTTATTTGTCATTTCATTTCATGCACGTGCACACATGGAATTAAATGAAACATTTTTCCTCCAGCCCACATCAGTGCAACACAAAGACAAAAACACATATTCAAAAACTACACAAACTACAAGAACACATATATCTAGACTAACACATATCTAAACTAAAAAAAAAACTATCCAGAAGAACGAACGCCAGCCAGGATGATTGTTGGAACTGCCGGTCTGCATGGGCTAGCAGTTAGCTCAGCCTGCCCAGCTTCCGCGTCCTGTCAGACCACCCTCGGCATTTTCTCTTTGAGCACAGCTCCAGTCAGGGCTGTGATTCTTGGGTCCACAGGATACAGCAGACTGAGCTCCCTCAGCCAATCCAACGCTAGCTCTCCCAGCCAGACGCCTTCGACACACCTCCCCGTACTCCTCATGACGACACTAAAAACACAGTCAAGGCTAGGCGAGGCCGCTGCCAGACCGCTCTCAGTGTTATCGGAACTGCCAGTCTGTAGCAGTTAGTTATTAGTTGAAAAGAAGTTAATTATTTGAGGTTGTTAAGTTTTAAGATAACTAAGGAAGTTAGTTATTTGGCCTGGCTTTTATTATGAAACTTTTAGTGTCATAATTATTGAAATGTAATGTGTTATAAAAGCTACTGTCCGTGCTTGAAGTGGAAAAAAAATCAGTGCAATTGGTGACTTTTTGGTGTGCATATTGGCCAACCATAGGTATTAGGTTTTGAATTTCTACAGTAAATAAAATATACTAAGAGATATTGCTGATTTTCACAACATGTATTTCTGTAGTAACAAGGACATTAATTCACTTGTAATTAGCAAGTTACAAGTAGTAATGCAAGACCACAATATTGTATTGTCGTGGTACAATAGTCTCTCAGGTGTGAAAGTGTATGTATGTCTGAGCCTTTCATGTTTAGTATGCAAGAGTTAATGAATGTAGTCAAAATGGTTGTTTTTGTTTTCTGTTTTTTGTTTTTTTTTTTTGCTTGTTTATTCTCCATATTTTTGCCCAGGACTCTGGACAGCAATTAAGTCTATCTTCACTCAATAAAATTACCAAGACACACTTAAAACATTTTTTTCCAAAATAAAGTGAACACCCCCATGGTGTGTTGTGGCTCTTACTGCCAAATGGATTATTCAACTATTTTTGGATAAATATTGTGATAGTACATTGTCAGGATACAGCTCCATGAAGACCGTTCTGTTAGTCCACCCTTAAGTTGTAGAATACTGATTCTTAGCATCATGCAGCTTGTGGTTCGCATATAACACGGTGTAACATTGGTGATGGGAAGAGTCTACAGGCCAAAGGCAGCTTCTGAGGGTTGTGATCTAAACTATATGAGTTATTTTAAACTTTTAATTAATTGGTTTATGCATTATTGTGTGACTTGAAATGTTTTAAGGATAATTTAATTCATCATCTTATGGATTTCACCAGTGCTGTTGTGTCAGGACCTTCCGCACTGCCAGAAAATGATCCAAGGTTGAACTCTATTTTCAGCTGTTGTTGTATTACCTGTTGATGTAAGCCTTGTTCTACAAGCAAGGTCCACCAAATATGTTTGTTAGCCACAGCAATTTTACTTCTTCTTCTTCAAATTCCCAACTACCTGCCTTATTCTGCAATATTTGGCAGCAACAGGTAAGGTGTAAAACAAAGTGTGCAGAATAATTTTGCTCCTGAAAGTCTTACCCAACAGTAACCAATAAATAAGCAACTACAAAATGTGATCATGGTTTGGACAATCTTGGGTAAGATATTCCCTTAAATATGCCAGCAAAACAGAGTATCAAAAAGGACATTTAGTACTAACATGTAAATCTTCAGGGTTGTAGAGTTCAATATGAATAATAATTGATGAGCTGATCTGTAATTAGTATGGTGGTATGCTCTAGATTTCATAGCTCAACTATAAGGAGACACATTTAGATTAGATATTAAACAAGCATAAAGATGAGAATATATGGGAACATTTTGGAAACAGTTATGGATCCATACCTCATATCCTCTGAGGATGCCATTGGTGCTGAGCTCTTTGACGGGCTCCCATGACACTTGGATCTCAAAGGCACTCAGCGCTGTGGAATTGATACTTGATGGTGCCACTGTGGGTTCTATGGTGAGGCATGATGAGTAAAGTCAGACGGCATATAAAAGGCTATACTTAATAAAATATACACTGTACACCGTATCTTGGTTTCTTGATAACAGACCAAAGAGGTGTCAAGTGTTTTGAAAGCCAAGTCATGAGTCATGCCCTATCAAACCTTGTCTGATTAATTTGATCCTTAGCAGGCCATGATTGAAGACTGGCTAAAAAGCAGGGAGTTTAGAAGCCCCTGGCCTATTTATCACAAATGTTGGGATATGAATATCAACAATGTATTTGACAGTAAATTTATATTTGTTGATCTGTCTACACCATATTATGACTGCCATCTCTGGTAGATATAAAATACCACAGGTGAAAAAAAAGCCTCCCTGTATCAAATTTTCCCATAGACTAATGTTTAGTAAAGCTCCATTAACTCCCACTGAAATATACACTCAGTGGCCACTAGGTAAGTTACACATGCCCATTCGCACAAATAGCCTGCTCCTTCAAATAGCAAATCACATGTCTATAACTCAATATATAAACATGCAGACCAGGAAGAGAGGTTCAGTTACTGTTTGACCAAATATTAGAATGGGCAAGATGCATGATCTAAGTGACTTTGAACAGGAGCCAGGTTTGTTGGTTCTAATTTTTAACATGTCAGAAACAGCCGCCCTTATGGGATTTTGACAGACTACAGTGTCTAGAGTTTACCAATATAGAAAAAAACAAAGTTAGTGGCGGTTCTGTGGGCATCGCCTTGTTAATTGGAGGCCAGAGGAGAATAGAAAGACTAAATAAAATAACTGGAAGGGCACAATTATGCAAATAACAGCTCAGTGCAAAGGTGATGTACAGAAAGGCATTTCTGAAACCACAGCAGCAGAAGGCCTTGCTGGGATCCATTCCAATCAGCTAAGAATAACAAGACTACGGTGAGAAGGTGATCATCAAAGCTTAGCGATTGGAGATTGGAAAAACATTGCCTGGTCCAACACATCATGAAATCAGTTGCAGCATTCTGACTGAAGGGCCAGAATTGACATAAACAACATGAATCTACCCTTTTCCAAATGGATGCTTCCAGCAGGAAAATACACCATGCCACAAAGCAAGTATCATCTCAACATGGTTTCAGGAATATGACAGTGACTTTAGCTTAGTCTCTTTGCTTGCACAGTACCTAGAGCTCAACCCAATAGATGAGGTGGAATGAGGTTTACAGCATGAATACATGGACAAAATGAAGCATTGAGAAATTCAGGCTATTCTGGAGACAAATTAGCCCAAAAGATCCCAGATCAAAACTGTCCACTTCCCCATTCATCTCAACATAAAAGGTATGACCATCTTTTGCCTCACCTTCCTCTGCAGAGTGCACAATAGCAATCTGACTGAAGGGGCCCTCTCCCTTGCGGTTGTAGGCCTTTATCTTGACCTCGAAGGGGCAGTAAGGTGAAAGACTCTGATTGGAGTAAACATATCGTGAAGACTCCACATGGGAGATAGGCATCTCTGTCCACGTAGGGGTGTCCTTCTTCCTAAATGCCAGTATGTAGCCAAAGCCGTCCCCGTTCTGGTATTCTCTGGCCATAGGCTAGTAAATTTAGAGAAGGGAATGTGAACTTTGGTAAACACAGAAGGAATCAAAATACTGTGAATTGGCCTTAACTCAATGCTATATGTGTATGCTAACATTAAACAGCATTAACATTAAACGCACACAAACAACTGTTCAAGGCAAACCACTCACTGTCCAAGTAATAATGAGTTCGTTGCGATCACCTCCTCCTCCTCCTAGTCCACTTGGGGCCACTGTGGGTGCTGAGGGACAGATAAATGGCAACATCATTGACGGCAAATCAATTTATTTGCTGGCATTAAAAAAACAGCAATATTTTGGTCATGCAAGACTTCCCTCAGGATGTCATGCATCAGACAAACTTTTATCCACAATGCTTCATACATATTTTGATTCTACAATACTTCATACTTAACCCATACTTAGTATGTGCCATCTCTAAATGAGTCTCAGCCTTCTGAAAGGATTGAGATTCTCAACATGCATTGTTTCAAAGCATATTATAGTCCCTTCTCTAAATACAGTTTGATAAAGAAAGTCTTTGGAAGACAGCACATTACTCTGTTTGTCCGGTCTTCTAATCTACCAATTTTGATTAAAGAATTGTGGTCTTCTCTGCTCTTGTTATTTTGATCAATGCAGAGCTGATGGGAGTTTCTCTCAATAGTGACAAAACCAACATTTTGCAATGGTGACATAACACAGATTCCTCCCTTTTTCCTCCATCACTGGCTGGTCCTGAAACTACATGATCCTCCCAAATCACTTTTTGTTTATTTCCCCTTGGTTGCAAGATAAAGAGCAGTGTCTTTTTTACTGGGAGTAATTTCATTGAAATAGCCATTGACATTTTCCCTTGATGATTTTGTGTCATTTTACACATTCTGCAATTAAGATTAGCAAAATGTGAAAGTAAGTAGGGAAACCTCTGATTAAAACCAAAGGGATGGGTCTACTGAACCTGCACCTGTAATACTGTTGATCATGCATGATGTAAACTGTTTTATCCCCATTTAACTTATAAAATAGCAAAAGGCAGTATATGACCTTCCATTTTTTTGTCAGAATAACTGCAATTTGACAGAGCTGACAAACTCCATAGTTTCAGTCTGACAGAGGAAGTGGTAAAGTCAAGCTACTTACCAATTATGTGTACCACCAATAATTAGTTATGTGTGATGTGTGTTTGAGAACTTGGCCAACTTGCCTGCTTGCTGTGTACGAATGGTATGTGAAGGCATACTCGGCTCTCCACTTCCCAGGATGTTGCTGGCAATGACTTGGAACTCATAATCCATCCAGGGTATAAGGCCAATCACACGAGCTGATTCGGCATTGCCTTCTATGTTAGCAGGGGCTGGTGTATAAAGACACAGAGAAGCAAACAGTGAAGTTCTGTTTATTCAACTAAAAAGAAACATATTCACAATACAAATAAACACACATGCAAATCACTTTGGCGAAGTTACTCCCAATCAAACATAATTACACACACACACACACACACACACACACACACACACACACACACACACACACACACACACACACACACACACACACACACACACACACACACACACCTGTCCTCATCCTCCTCCACTCAGATGAGAGCGATGATCGGCCCATGATTATGTATTTCCCGATTGGACTGTGGTTGTCATAACCACGACTCCATCTCAGTTCTATTGATGTGTCAGCAACATTCTTCACTACTAAACCCCCAGGAGGTCCAGGAGGGCCTTCACACATGCATAACACAGAAAACGTTAGTTTTTGTTTTTTTTGTTTTTTGCCAGAACTCTCAAGTGTAAATTACACCTTTTTTTTTGCTAAGGAAAAATGGCTAAAAAGGTTTTGATGTTTCACCATGTACATCAAAGCAAGACCAGAATCCATGATCCGAATGCATAATAACTGTTATATGTTGAATATGTTGTTGTTGTGGTTGGCAATCAATGATCCCAGTATTTTGGCTTGGAAATGTTTGAGGTTTCTGCCTAACCTCTGACCACGAGTTTGGCTGAAGCTGAGGCGCTGTCCACCACAGTCTGGGCTGTACAGGTGTACATCCCTGCTTGACTTAGCTGGCCGCTCACAATCAAGAGATCACCTATGTTCTCCTTCTGAGGGGATACAGAGAGAGGGAGAGATGGCAGTAATCAGTCATGACAAACAGAGGTGGAGGTGAGTGATGGAAAGCTTATCAGTGAGTATCAGATGGAGGAGTCAGATTTGAAAAGACAAAATAGTCACTTAATAAAATCCATAAAGGAAATGATAAGAAGTTCATTACTCAGTAATGATGCGCAGCTCGCAGTTATAGCCGCGGGCGCCGCAGTTAATCCAAGGATCGGGCAGGCCAAGTCATAAAAATTAACATTCTTATTAATAGCGGATGTGTTACGGGTGGGTGAAATAATACATCATTAATGAGGAAAATATTAATTACATTCTGTAAAATGTGAACAGATTTTAAGCTTCATTTTTCGTCAGGCATGGATTAGCAGACTAGACTCCCATTGCACCGATTGCGGCGTCGCTTTGTCTTAAGCTGCGATGGAGGCAAAAAAGAACCGAGAGAAAATTAAACAAAGAGAAAAATAAAGTTAGGGGCAGAAAAGTTCTGTGTTGGAGCGATTTGTGGAATACATAACCATGAAGAGTCAAGTGCTGGGTATGTCCTATGCAACAGCTGCCAGGTGCTGATACCAAGTTTGGACCGCTGAACACGTTAAGTTTTATTACTTATTTATTTTGGGCAGCAGCCAAACATCATTATTAGCATTTAAATTGTTTGTGTTCGGTAGTTGCAGTGACATTCAGAATTTTAGTTTGAAGGGATTAAAGATGTCAACCTGTGTTCAGGCTATTATGGAAATGCCCGTTCCCATTTTAATTTTACCAAAAAAGAACAACTTTTACTTCAAATAAATTTTTATCCATTTAAAACCAGCCTGCTTCATTATGCGTGTATATATATATATATATATATATATATATATATATATATAGTAACATGCATGGATACGTAGACAGTTTGGCCCTTGGCTAACTGGTCGGACCCTTTAGTCGACTGGTTAACGTTGTCGCTTGCGGAGTGGGAGACACGGGTTCGCGTCCCGGCTGTGGCGGTCCCGGGCTGCCCCCCAAATTCGCTACATTCGTGTCAGAAGTGGGATGGTGAGACCGTCAGGTCATCGGAAGCGTGTGCGCTCAGAGGCATGAGGGAGCTGATATGCTGAAGCGCGGGGACGCGCTTCCCGAAGGAAGGGGGTAGTGTAATGTGCATGTTGGCCCTTGGCTAACAGGTCGGACCCTTTAGTCGAATGGTTAACGTTGTCGCTTGCGGAGTGGGAGACACGGGTTCGCATCCCAGCTGTGGCGGTCCTGGGCTGCCCCCCTAATTCGCTACAATATATACACTCACTGGCCACTTTATTAGGTACACCTTGCTAGTACCGGGTTGGACCCCCTTTTGCCTTCAGAACTGCCTTAATCCTTCGTGGCATAGATTCAACAAGGTACTGGAAACATTCCTCAGAGAGTTTGGTCCATATTGACATGATAGCATCACGCAGTTGCTGTAGATTTGTCGGCCGCACATCCATGATGCGAATCTCCTGGTCCACCACATCCCAAAGGTGCTCTATTGGATTGAGATCTGGTGACTGTGGAGGCCATTTGAGTACAGTGAACTCATTGTCATGTTCAAGAAACCAGTCTGAGATGATTCGAGCTTTATGACATGGCGCGTTATCCTGCTGAAAGTAGCCATCAGGAGATGGGAACACTGTGGTCATAAAGGGATGGACATGGTCAGCAACAATACTCAGGTAGGCTGTGGCGTTGACACGATGCTCAATTGGTACTAAGGGGCCCAAAGTGTGCCAAGAAAATATCCCCCACACCATTACACCACCACAACCAGCCTGAACCGTTGATACAAGGCAGGATGGATCCATGCTTTCATGTTGTTGACGCCAAATTCTGACCCTACCATCCGAATGTCGCAGCAGAAATCGAGACTCATCAGACCAGGCAACGTTTTTCCAATCTTCTATTGTCCAATTTTGGTGAGCCTGTGTGAATTGTAGCCTCAGTTTCCTGTTCTTAGCTGACAGGAGTGGCACCCGGTGTGGTCTTCTGCTGCTGTAGCCCATCTGCCTCAAGGTTCGACGTGTTGTGCGTTCAGAGATGCTCTTCTGCATACCTCGGTTGTAATGAGTGGTTATTTGAGTTACTGTTGCCTTTCTATCAGCTCGAACCAGTCTGGCCATTCTCCTCTGACCTCTGGCATCAACAAGGCATTTTCGCCCACAGAACTGCTGCTCACTGGATATTTTCTCTTTTTCGGACCATTCTCTGTAAACCCTAGAGATGGTTGTGCGTGAAAATCCCAGTAGATCAGCAGTTTCTGAAATACTCAGACCAGCCCGTCTGGCACCAACAACCATGCCACGTTCAAAGTCACTTAAATCACCTTTCTTCCCCATTCTGATGCTCGGTTTGAACTGCAGCAGATCGTCTTGACCATGTCTACATGCCTAAATGCATTGAGTTGCTGTGATGTGATTGGCTGATTAGAAATTTGTGTTAACGAGCAGTTGGACAAGTGTGCCTAATAAAGTGGCCGGTGAGTGTATATACCACTGAGAAAAAATGATAATGTGTGATCAGGTGCGGGTCTCTAAATCGGAGAAAACAAATCCTACAGCTGGGCGAATTTGGATGACGTCAGAGCCGATCCGCACATCACTGCTACTCACATTTATTTAGAATTAAAAACTCATCTACAATGGCAAGAAATTAAGTTGCTTCAAGAACATCCTGTCACTGCTTGAACATCTTTTTTTTTTAATCCCCCCCCTTTTCCCCCCCAATTGTATCTGGCCAATTACCCCTCTTCCAAGCTGACACTGTCACTGCTCCACCCCCTCTGTCGATCCAGGGAGGGCTGCAGACTACCCCATGCCTCCTCCGATACATGTGGGGTCGCCAGCCGCTTCTTTTCACCTGACAGTGGGGAGTTTCACCAGGGGGATGTAGCACATGGAAGGATCATGCTATTCCCCGCAGTTCCCCCCAGCGCCGTGTATAGAGAGGATCGCCGGTTGGAATCCCCGTGTTACCTCTGGCTTGGTCGGGCGTCCCTACAGACACGATTGGCTGTGTCTGCGGGTGGGAAGCCAGATGTGGGTGTGTGTCCTGGTCACTGCACTAGAGCCTCCTCTGGTCAGTTGTGATGTCTGTTCGGGGGGGAGGGGGAACTGGGGGGAATAACATTATCCTACCATGTGCTATGTCTCCCTGGCAAAACTCCTCACTGTCAGGTGAAAAGAAGTGGCTGGCGCCTCCACATGTATCGGAGGAAGCATGTGGTAGTCTGCAGCCCTCCCTGGATCGGCAGAGGGGGTGGAGCAGCAACCGGGACGACTCAGAAAATAGGATAATTGGCCAAGTACAATTAGGGAGAAAAAAAAGAAAGACAATTAAATCGTTAATCAAGAATCAGGAACACTTTGTCATTTCACGTCATGCAGTTGCGTACATGAAATGAAACAAAATGCAGTTTCCCCCAGCCCACAGCAGTACAACACAAAGACAAAAACACATACAAAAACCCCAAGAACACACATATCCAAACTAACACATATATCCAAACTAAACAAAAAAAATCCTTGTCCAAGGGAACAAACGCCAGCCAGGATGACTGTCGGAACCGCCAGTCTGCATGGGTTAGCAGTTAGCTTAGCCGGCCCTGCTTCCCCTCGGGCGCAGCTTCAGGCAGGGGCCATGGTCCCCAGGCCCACCAGATGAAGCAGACCAAGCTGTCCCAGTCAGACACCCTTGACACACCTCCCCGCACTCCTCATGATGACATCAAAAACACTACAGTCAACGCCAGGTGAGGCCGCCGCCAGACCGCCCTCGGTGTTATCGGAATTGCCAGTCTGCATGGGCTAGCAGTTAGCTTAGCTCACCCTGCTCTCCCAGCTGATCCAGCGCCAGCTCTCCCGGCCATCAAACGAAAACAAAACTTAGATGCAGACGTGGACAATGACCCTGGATGGACAGTACTGGAGCAATTATTTGTATGACAATTAATCTTCAACTAAAATTTCATGATCGTGAGAGCCCTAACTACTACTACTACTTTCGGCTGCTCCCATTAGGGGCTGCCACAGTGGATCATCTGTTTCCATCTCTTCCTGCCCTCTGCATCTTCCTCTGTCACACCCGCCACCTGCATGTCCTCTCTCACCACAGCCATAAACCTCCTCTTTGGCCTTCCTCTTTTCCTCTTCCCTGGCAGCTCCATATTCAGCATCCTTCTCCCAATATACCCAGCATCTCTCCTCCACACATGTCCAAGCCATCTCAATCTTGCCTTGCTTGCTTTATCTCCAAACCGTCCAACCACTGAGGATACACAAGCCAGTGCATTCTTAGGGCTGGTCCCAAGCCTGGATATACAGGCGTAACTTATGGGGGGTCAGGGGGGACATGTCCCCCTCAATATTTAGAAGAGGTGAATTTGTCCCCCCCAAAAATATATAATATTGTAGTGGTTATAGGGATACATAATTCCCCTCATTGAGCTAGTAGGAACGTTGGTTTACCGCTGCTGTTTTCTCGGTTCGGGTTTACCGTGATACACTTCCGCTGCGCGGGTTTTTGTGTTGTTGTTGTAATGGTGAATGAATAAATGGTGCACGTTGTGTAGCCGAAAGAGAAAGTTGTCACGACTCCTGCTTGAGCTCCTCTACACTGGTGACCCAGACGTTTGTCTCTTGGTAGTTATCAGAGACAATCTTTCAGACGAACATGGTTGACGAAATCAACGCGGTTTCTCTCAAATTGCCAGAGTTCTGGGAGTCATCGGCAATGACATGGTTCGCCCAGGCGGAAGCGCAGTTTGCAATCCGCAAAATAACAGATGATGCTACTAAATACTACTACGTGGTATCGGCGCTCGGGTGTTCGACTGCAACTAGAGTGGTGAGTCTCCTTACAAATCCTCCGGCGGCAGACAAATACAAGGGGCTCAAAGATCACCTCTTGAAGATTTTTGAACTTTCCGACGCTGAGAGGGCCCACCGTCTCTTTTCTCTGCAAGGCTTGGGTGACAGCAAGCCATCCGAGCTCATGGACAAAATGCTGAATCTGCTTGGACCGGCGCACACACCGGATTTCCTCTTTGTCCAACTGTTTCTGTGACAACTGCCTGCTCAGGTGCGGATCGCTTTGGCTAACACCAGCATTACCGATTGCCGCAAGCTAGCTGAAGAAGCTGACAAGTTCTTCCTGGCCAGCCAACAGCAGCACTGCGCGTCCGCGCTCACCCCTGCCTACCCCCACATGCCACGACCTGGTGACTCCATGGTGGTCACCGCGGCAACCCCCGGTCGGAGACAGGAGCCCGGCCTGTGCTTTTACCATGCAAAGTTCGGGGCCAAGGCGAAAAAGTGCAACTCCCTGTGCAATTTCAGCTCGTCGAGAAACGCCAAGGCCGGCGCTCACTAGTGGCCATGGGCGTCGGCGTGGAGGACAACAGGCTACTTTTCCTGCAAGACTCCATCTCGGGGCGGCGTTTCCTATACGACACTGGGGCACAGAGGAGTGTCGTACCTGCATCGAGTGTGGACGCCCTGTCGGGCGCTCACGGCCCTCCCATGGAAGCTGCTAACGGAAGCTCTATCTGTACGTACAGCATGAGGCACATTGACATGTGTTTTAACGGACAGCTGTTCAGCTGGGATTTTGTCAGCACCGACGTGGCATTTCCCCTCCTCGGTGCAGATTTCCTTTGTGCTCATGGGCTGCTGGTGGACGTCAGGAATCGACACCTGATTGACGCCATCACCTTCGCTTCACACGTGTGTGCACTCAGCAATACAGGCTCCGTCAGGCTGTACAGCATGCTCTCCAACGAGGACGTGTTTCTCCATCTTCTCTCTGAGTTCCCTGACCTCACTCAGCTCACATTCTCGTCATCTATGACCAAACATGGGGTTGAGCACCACATTGTCACCACTGACTCGCCAGTGCACACCCGAGCTCGGCGCCTCGACCCGACAAAGCTCTCTGTCGCCAAGGCGGAGTTTGAGAACATGGAGGGCCTCGGCATCATCCGTCGCTCCAGCAGCCCGTGGGCTTCACCCCTCCACATAGTGCCTAAGCCTGGCGGTGGGTGGCGTCCATGTGGTGACTACCGTCGGCTCAGTGACGCAACAACACTGGACCGCTACCCGGTCCCTCACATCCAAGATTTCTCTGTCCACCTGGCTGGGAAAGTGATCTTTTCCAAGGTGGACCTCGTCCGTGGATGCCACCAGGTGCCCGTCCATCCCGCTGATGTCCCCAAATGGCTGTGACAACTCCATTCGGACTGTTCGAGTTCCTGCGCATGCCGTTTGGGCTCAAGAACGTCGCGCAGTCCTCCCAACGCCTCATGGACTCAATGCTGCGGGACCTGCCTTTCCTCTTTGTGTACCTGGATGACATCCTGGTCGCTAGCGCCTCCGTGTCCGAGCACTTGTCCCACCTCAGAGCCCTTTTTGAGAGGCTCAGCCTGCACGGGCTGATAGTTAACCCGGCCAAATGCCAGTTTGGTCTGAGCAACATCGACTTCCTGGGCCACCGGGTCACCAAGGACGGGGTGGCCCCCATTCCATCTAAGGTGGAGGCCGTCGCAGACTTTCCACGCCCACACACGGCCCAGTCCCTCCGGGAGTTCATTGGCATGGTGTCCTTCTACCATCGGTTCATCCCCCAGGCTGCCGATCTCCTCCACCCCCTATATGAGGCTCTGAAGGGCACAGCCCCCAAACACGCCGTGGACTGGTCTGCAGAGAGGGACAAGGCTTTTAAGGATGTGAAGGCCGCCCTGGCTGATGCGGTGATGCTGGCACACCCTGTGTCTGGAGTGCCCATCGCCATCACGACGGATGCTTCGGACTACGCCGTTGGGGCAGTTTATGAGCAGTGGGTGAGCGGCGCGTGGCAGCCGCTTGCCTTCTTCAGCCGGCAGTTGAACCTGAGAGAGCGCAAATACAGCACCTTTGATCGTGAGCTGCTTGGCCTTTTCCTCGCTGTTAGGCACTTTTGTTTCCTACTGGAGGGCCGTCAGTTCACGGCTTTCGTCGATCACAAACTGCTGGTGTTCGCGATGGCCAAGGTGGCAGCGCCGTGGTCAGCCCGCCAGCAGCGACAGTTGGCCTACATCTCAGAGTTTACCACTGACTTGAGGCATGTCGCTGGGAAGTCCAACTCGGACGCCGACTGTCTCTCCTGGGCCATCGCTGGTGCCGCCCATTTGGGACTCGACTACAGCCAGATGGTGGCTGACCAGGCCGCCGACCCAGGAGTGCAGGCATGCAGGACCGCCGTCACAGGGCTGCAGTTGGAGGATGTGGCTTTCGACGACGCCGGCACCACGCTCCTGTGCGACGTCTCTACGGGTCAGCCCCAACCCGTCGTTCCGACTGCTTGGAGGCGGCAGGTCTTTGACGCAGTCCATGGCCTGTCTCACCCTGGCAGCAAGCCTTCACAGAGGTTGGTGGCAGCAAAGTTTGTCTGGCATGGACTCAAAAAGGATGTGAGGGACTGGGCTGACACCTGTGTGGAGTGCCAATGCTCCAAAGTGCTCCGGCACGTCAAAGCACCCCTGATACCTTTCACGGTACCTGAGAGGAGGTTCGACCACGTGAATGTGGACCTGGTAGGCCCCCTACCCCCCTCCCATGGTTTCACATACCTGCTCACCATGGTCGACAGGACCACGCGATGGCCAGAGGCCATCCCTCTTTCATCCACGACAGCGCCTGAGGTTGCCCAAGCGTTCATCGGAACCTGGGTCGCCCGCTTTGGCACCCCATCTGACCTCTCCTTGGACAGAGGGCCGCAATTCACATCAGCCCTGTGGGAGGAGATCACCGCGGGTTTAGGGGTGAGGCTCCATCGCACCACAGCGTATCACCCTCAAGCTAATGGATTGGTCGAGAGGTTCCATCGCTCGATGAAGGCCGCATTGTGGGCTACCCTCAAGGACGACCGCTGGGTCGACAAACTGCCTTGGGTCATGCTTGGGCTCAGGACGGCCCCCAAGGAGGACCTCCAGTCCTCATCCGCCGAACTGGTCTACGGACAGCCACTTCGGGTCCCGGGGGATTTCCTTCCCACCGCCACAGCTCCCTGGTCCGCCAGCTGCCAAAGGACTGTGCTGCAGGAGGAAGACAGGGCTTTTGCACCGGTCCCCACTTCTCAGCATGGCAGCTCTCAGTACTATGTCCCCACGGAGCTGCAGTTGGCGGAGTATGTTTTCATCCATCAAAGCGCGCACCGCGGTCCCCTGCAGCCACCCTACGACGGCCCATTTCGGGTATGGCACACTGGAGATAAGCACTTTGTGGTGGAGGTTGGCAGCAGGCAGGAGCGGGTTTCTGTGGACCGCCTCAAGCCTGCTCACCTGGACTTAGACCGCCCTGTTGGTCTGGCCCTGCCCCCACGGCGGGGGCGCCCCCTGGCCCTGCCATCTCCCCCGGCGAGCCGCCCCCCTGCTTCCCCAGCCCCTCCCTTTCCCCGGTCCAGCTGTGAGGACTCTGCTGCTTTGCCTGCGGTTAACCAGCCCCCAGCTCCTGTTCAGCGGAGCCGTGGGGGCAGAGAGATCTGCCCCCCTCGCCACACTGACTTTTCGTATTAAGGCGAATTCTGAGGGGACGTGTGTAGTGGTTATAGGGATACATAATTCCCCCCATTGAGCTAGTAGGAACGTTGGTTTACCGCTGCTGTTTTCTCGGTTCGGGTTTACTGTGATACACTTCTGCTGCGTGGGTTTTTGTGTTGTTGTTGTAATGGTGAAGGAATAAATGGTGCACGTTGTGTAGCCGAAAGAGAAAGTTGTCACAACTCCTGCTTGAGCTCCTCTACAATATCATGAGATAATGTTATCTCCCTCGCCAAAAAAGGTAAAATAACAACACAGACAGTCGAACTACTTAAAATGTCATTCATACTTGTTTTCCAACGATTTCATATACCCCTATGCTTGGACCATACCATTTTAACCTTGCCACTGGGATTGCTGACCTCGTTGCTGTCTTGCAGTTGCTCCTGACAACCAGGAGACCGGAGCATGAATGATCGTGTAAGCAAGTGTAAGTAACATAGCTAACCAGCTTGCTTGTCTAGCCCAGTACACCACCCTTTCTTACGTTTGGGGTTTCTGAGTTAGATTTTCTTAAGTAGTATTTCCGGATGAATGATAGCCTTATCTAGTTTATAACTTGTGTTT
The DNA here is from genome assembly GCF_029633865.1 of Lampris incognitus. Lineage (NCBI taxonomy): Eukaryota > Metazoa > Chordata > Actinopteri > Lampriformes > Lampridae > Lampris > Lampris incognitus. The sequence continues at coordinate 116,422,963 of NC_079212.1, forward strand.
GGGGTTATCAGTTCAGACCCCCTCACGAACTAGCTAGCTAGCGCTTGCTAACAGTAGCCCCTAGACGTTTATGTTAGCTTAAATGAACTTGAACTGATAATTTCGGGCACATGAGATAACATAATAGGTACATCTACAAACCAATTTGTGCCAAGGGTATTGTATTAGTTCAAATGCATCTACTACTTTCATTCACAGAGTCAACATGAGCAAGAGGAAAGTAACAGAAGATATCCGGTGCTTTTTTGGTGCAAAAAAGAGAGTAAGATGAGAGAATTACCTAGAAAGTTGGTTTCTTTTACATAAATAAGACATTTCCACAATAAATTGATGTAGAAAAAGAGCAAATTGGTGCATACAAATTCACCAGAATGCAGGAAATTAAATGTGTGATGCTCAAAATTTCCAGGGGGAGGACCCCCTGACCCCCCCTCCAATGTTCAAGTGAAACTTACGCTACTGCCTGGATAAATGGGGAGGGTTGCGTTAGGAAGCGCATCCGGCGTAAAATCTTTGCCAAATCAAATATGCGGATCATAAATCAGATTTCCATACCAGATCACTCGAGGCCCGGGTTACCATTTACTCTATTCTCCTATTTGTCGCAACACAACATGCAACGTATTGATCAATAACAAAACATTATTTCATTCTCTCTCTTCATTGTACTTGTTCAATGCTTCAAGGACTTTGCTATAAGTTAGAAAAATTGTCCATCCAGTTGTGCAGGAACTGTGCTTCCTCCAAGACAATACGGGAAAAAAAAGTGGTGCAAGGGGCACCAAACCCCACCCTTTGTCAACAATAAGTCTTTAAATGGCTGTTCAATGGCTATCTGCAGTTGTTTATGAGTTTCAGTGTTTTGAAATCCCATATCTTTGACTTTTAAAGGTGACTCAACATCAGAGGTCGTGGTGCCAAATGAGAGCCAATGTATAACTTGCTACTGTATCTGTCAGTAAAAGTAAATGGCTTTCTGCAGCCATTTGTCTTTTATACTAGAATATGTGTTTCTGACTATTGACATTGACCCCCCCCCCTACACCTCAGACTCTTGGAAACAGAAAAAATGAATTTTGGCCCAAGTTTGAAGTAAACCGGACATTTCTTTTTTGTAAACATTTATTTCTAGTTTTTCCCCTTATCCCACCCGATTAACCCAATGGCATATGGCTGGAACTCTTGTCAAATAACTGCCCTGGCTCACGTTTCCACAGGAAGGAGATAGTCGTAACACCAGCTTCCTTCAAACTCGTGTCGGCTGCTCTCGCCATTTTACACGCTGAAGCCTCGCATGGATTGCATTACCCTCAGGCCGCGAAGGAGATGTAGGGCGAATGCTTTTGGTTGCTTGGCTGCAGGCGCCCGGGTGGGCCAGAGGGGTCACTGGAGAACAACGAGTCCCCGAACACTACACCGATCTACACCCACTATCCATCGGGTAAGGGTGGCCTAATGAATGCCTTACCCCGTGGATGCTCTGGCCGTGACCTGTTACGGCGAGTCTGGGATACTAACCTCCCAGCCACATGACGAGCAGGTTGCAAGAACGGCGGGTTATTCCGCTCGGCCATCAGAGCGGCGAAGTAAACCGGACATTTCTTGATCAACTAATGGCAATTTCTTTTCTCCCTCTTTCTTGGTGCCATTGTCCATGATCCAATTTTTTTGGAAGTGGTGCCTGAAACACCTCTTCTTTGCACTGTTATGACCATACTTACTCCTTCCACCCGGTGGTATGGTCCGGCAGAGTTTTCCGGGTCCAGCAGAACTCCATTGAGTGCCCAGGTGAAGGTCAAGTCCATGGTGGGGTCATGGGAGGCATGGCACTGCAGTGTGACATTCTCCCCCTGGTTGATGTCAGCATTGGAAGGCGCCAGGGTTATCTTGGTGGCATCTGAATAGGAGAACATGAAGAGAAAGAGAGTCTGTAAGATTGTGTGTGTGTGTGTGTGTGCATGCTTACTGTATTCAAGTGCATGTGTTAGTATGTGTGCGCCTATACCTCTCACAGACAAGTGTCCAGTGCTATTGGCTTTGCCCAGGTAGTTTTCAGCAAAGCACGTGTATTTCCCTTCATCTGCCCTGCTGATGTTATGAATCCAAAGGATTCCATTTGGAGTTACAGTCGCCCTGTGCGAGAGAAGGTTGCTGAACGTCGAAAACCACTCCAAATTTCCAAATTCAATATTCCCACCACATGGTTTCAAAGAGATTTAACCAGTAACATTTCACATAAAAGCTGCTTTATGAAACATAACAGCTTGCACATAACAGCATATAACACATTTGGAAGAGAGTGCCATTTCATTTTTTATGGCACTCTATTCTAATTTTCAAGATATGAGCCATCTGGTAATGGCAATTTCAGCTGAATATATGCCTAAACCAGTTTGTGCCATCTTGCTTTAAATACCACAACTTTGTAATGCTTCTAATTTGGGGTTTGAGTTAAATGATAAAGCTCTTGAAGAACCCTTTAGTCTTCTATCAAATGAACACAGAGGACTGACTGTTTTTTCAATACGATTTTTTCAAACTTTTTCCAGGGCCTAGAAATCATAGTTTTTAGACTGATTGACTTTTCTAGAGTCTACATGACCACGAACGCTGTATTTACCTGCTGCTGTTGGTAAGGAGCTCAGTGCCGCGGCTCCAGAACAAGGTGGGCTTTGGCGCCCCCTGGGGGCGACACTCCATCTTCACCTGACCGCCTCTGGCTGCAGGGACCAACTTCCGCACGGGGTTCAGCCTGAAGTCTGGGGCCAGAACTGGACGGATGGGACAGCAGAGAGACAAAGTAAGGGCAGAAATGAATGAGATGGAAGGAGAGAAGACACAACAGTCAAAGGAAATAAAAGATATGTAGCACATCCATGTACATAGCTAAGAACTGAATCCTATAAGGAGTTCATCTTTCATGGAGAAGTTAACAAAGTGAGTGTTAATTTTTTTTCCTAAAATAGAATATAAATAATAGAGTACAAAGCAAGAGATGCAAAAACATGTTTCAAGTGAATCTTTTAACCAGTGTTTCCCTCATGTCCACACTTATCCTGAAAAACAGGAAAACACTGTTTTCATGTTGAAAACAGGTCCACACTAGTGTTTTCAGATCATTTTGGAAAAGTTCACCATCCACACTGAAATGCCAAAACAATAGAAACTCTTCTAATGGGTATGTGAAGGCCAATAGAGGGCTACAGCCTCGATCACATGACAATCACATGTCAGTATTTTCAAAAAGCTTTGTTTTCCACATCGTTACTAAAACGTGCAGCCGACATTTTCAAATCGATTCCCTTTGGAGCGCGCTTTTGAAAAAATGTGTTTTGGGTGGTCAAAAAACACCAGCTTATTCTGGATGGAAGGCCAAAAGAGAGAGAAAAAAAAGGTTTTCAAATGTATCCGTTAGTGTGGACATTGCCTTTCTTCGTTTTCTTATCTTTCTTTGTTAAGTCTTGCTCTCCAACCTTGGACTCTAAGCTCAGCATTGGAGTAGATTGTGCCGTGTTTGTTCTCAGCCACACACTGGTACATCCCAGAATCCACTATGGTCAGGTTATTTATCTTCAGACGCCCCCCGTTTACCTCCACCCGGTCCTGGGGAATGGAGAGGCAGAAGGCATCAAAAAGAAGAGGCAGAAACAGGAGAAGTTATTGAAGAGGAAAATGAGGGAAGAGATGGATTGAAAGGAAGCAGCGGGTGCAGCAATGGAGAGGACGGGAAGCAAGGACGGACGGTAAAGTGAGAGGAGACAAGATCTTAAGAGTCAGAAATGTATTGATGTGAGAAACTTGGTGTTTCTTAGAGAGAATGAATTACAGTTGAGAAATGGATGAACAATGACAGCAATTGTGTAAGGAGTTACGAAGTAGCAATAAACTGTGTGTACATAGACATAGTTAGACAGGGTATGTGTCAACACACTTTTGTTTTTGCATTAAGGGGGTAATTCATATGCGATCAGGGTTCCTGTGTGGAAAACCTGGAAATTTATAGTTTTCCAGTCATGGAAAACACCTGGAAAACGACATGATCGATCAAAAGTCCTGGAAATATTATTGATGTTGAAAATTGTTGTTAGGTTATAAAATTATATACCCACTGACATGGCATATTTCTAGTGTAATTTTTAGTGGAGATTGCATATTTTCAGTCATGTTTTTAGATACTGAGTTTACATATTAGTGCTTGGGGTTTGGGCGGTATGTATGGTGAAGAAAATTTGACCATATTACACCAATTCTTGCCATTCTTGCCTTCCTTCATTGGCTTCCAAACCATGTTAGATCAGACTTCAAAATGCTTCTGCTGACTTACAAAATCCTAAATGGGCTTGCCCCATCATACCTGTCTGATCTCCTTAACTGTACATTCCATCTTGAGCTCTTCGCTCTCAAAATACAGGGCTCCTGTGTGTATCCAAAGTTAAAAAGAAGTCAGCTGGTGGCAAGGCCTTTTCTTGTGGAATAACCTGCCTGCTGCCATCAGACAATCAGAGTCTGTTGAGTCCTTTAAATCCAAACTTACAGCTCGTCTTTTTGCCTTGGCCTACAATTGGTTGCCTTTAAGTTGAGTACTTCACGACCTGTACTGCATGGCGGGTCGGTTTCTGTCTCAATGGATTTACCGAACACTGTTTTGCCGATTATAGCATATATATAGATTATTGCAACTTTTTCTCTTCTCTCACATGTCTTTTCTCTCTCTCTGAATGATGTCCTCTCTTTTCTCTTCTCCTGCATATGTGAATGGTGTGATGTGAGTTTCCACTGTGTGCATGTGTAGTCTGTCCTCCTCCCGAGTTTCCATGGTGACAGTTGTCACCACCTGGACACTGCTTGGAATCCTTCTCATCACATTTTCTTTTTATATATCTTATAAATCCAAATAATTTTGTTATCCTGTTTCAATGTTGTATCATTCTCTCACTCTGATATGTGACTAATGTTTTTCTTGTCTCTTCTCCCGTGTATGTGAATGGTGTGATGTGAGTCTCCCCTGTGTGCATGTGTAGTCTGTTTTCCTGTCAGCTCTACATGGTGATGCTGGTCACGTGGCTCAGATCCTGGGCTGTACCGGTAGCATCTGGACACTGCTTGGCATCCTCATCATATTCTTCATATATCTTATAATTCCATTATAATTCTGTCATCCCCTTTCAATGTTGTATTCTGTAAATTGTGTAAACACAACATCCATTGCAAGTCTGTCTGTCTTGGGTGAGAGATCACTCCTCTGTTGCTCTCCCTGAGGTTTCTTCCTATTTTTTCTCCTTGCTAAAGTTTTTTTTTTTTTTAGGGAGTTGTTCCTTATCTGATGCAAGGGTCTAAGGACAGAATGTTGTGTTGCTGTAAAGCCAAGGCAAATTTGTAATGTTTGATATTGGACTATACAAATAAAATTGACTTGACGTGACTTGACTTGACATTCAGTGAGCAGCTAGAAGTTATAAAGTCCATTAAGAGACTGTTGAGGCCTCCCCTGATAGCTAACACTGAATAATATAACCATCTGTGAGCAACAGCTGTCTTGATGTGTTACCTGTGTGCTGAGGGGCTGTCCATTGCGTAGCCAGCGTATTGAGGGCCGTGGTTTGCCCGCCGCCACACAGCTCCAATGAAGATCTGAGCTGATATCCACCGCTGAGTCAGTAATCACCTCCAGCCATTCCGGCTGGGCTGTGGGATTAGAAGGAGGGGGTGGGGATGGGGAGGCAATAATGTAGTCAATATGTGAACATAAATAAATCTTATAATCCCCCAGATTTGCTGGAGGTCTGTGGTGGGGGTTTTTTGGGGAGGTTTTTTTAAGCCGTTGTGTACATTAAAAAAAGCGATAAATTTGATTTACTCATCACTTGCGCTTGCTTGCGTTACAGCTTTGCCTTCTTCAACTGTTGTGGACACAGAGCCACAGGCATTTTAATATTTTGACTCAACTGATATCTGCTTTCAATTTCACCCTGTATTGGATACGTTTTTTTTTTTTATGGCCAGTGGAAGCATGTTTAAATTTAGACACAAACATAGCTGTTTTTATTTTGGGCAGAAAGAGATAAAGATGTTGCTAAATTTGCATCTCTTTGAGAAAATGAGACACTCCTCCAACTGTCTGGTCGGGAGTTCCAATTCTGAGCAGAACTTCTGCCTTCTCTTCCTCAAGGTGACTCCATTTTTCCAGATAGAGTCCGTGCACATTCCCTCTATTTGAAAAGTAACTCCAGTGTTCTAATTAGCTAATCGTAGCGGAATTGTAGTGGGGATTATTTAACTGTCATCTGATAGTGAATTGTAAAAAAAAAAAAAACTGGCAAAATTTGCGCCATCCATCCATTATGCATCCATTAACTGAACCGCTTATCCTGCTGTCAGGGTCGTGGGGATGCTGGAACCTATTCCAGCAGTCATTGGGTGGCAGGCGGGGAGACACCCTGGACAGGCTGCCAGGCCATCACAGGGCTGACATACACACATTCATACATCGGGACAATTTAGTATGGCCGATTCACCTGTCCTACATGTCTTTGGGCTGTGGGAGGAAACCGGAGCTCCCAGAGGAAACCCATGCAGACATGGGGAGAACATCCTGGGCTCGAACCCAGGACCTTCTTGCTGTGAGGCAACCGCGCTAACCACTGTGCCACCATGCCGCTTATTTTTATTTCATTTATTTATCCCCCCCTTTTTTCTCCCCAATTGTACCTGTACAATTACCCCACTCTTCTGAGCCATCCCAGTCATTGTTCCACCCCCTCTGCTGATCCGGGGAGGTCTGCAGACTACACATGTCTCCTCAGATACATGTGGAGTCACCAGCCACTTCTTTTCAACTTACAGTGAGGAGTTTCGCCAGGGGGTTACACAGGGCATGTAAGGATCACGCTATTGCCCCCAGTTCCCCCTCCCCCCCGAACAGGCACCCCGACTGACCAGAGGAGGTGATATGCAGCGACCAGGACACATACCCACATCCGGCTGCCTACCCGCAGACACGGCCAATTGTGTCTGTAGGGACACCCGACCAAGGCGGAGGTAACATGGGGATTCGAACCGGCGAGCCCTGTGTTGGTAGGCAACGGAATAGACCGCTACGCTTCCCAGATGCCCTTGCACCAATTATTTTTTAAGGTTCAAAACTTTTTTGCGCTGTAGCACTTTATAATAAGACATGCAGTACTTTAAAAAAGCGTATAATTTTATGTTTTTTTATAAATGGCAACTAACTACTCAATCGGTGGTTCGTAACTCATTTATTAATGTGTTGTAAATAGGTAATAAGACGTTATAAAGCATTAAGGCTTTTTGGGCTGCCAGGTTTGGAATCCACGTGGGGCGTGGTCTCCACAGCAATTCTCTCAGGAAACATGAGATTAGACGAAGATAGCTGAACCCTTGTATGGCAGCCTCACTTGCCACTACTGAAGCTAAACCTTAAATTTAACCATTGTTACCACTGTAACTGTAGTTGTTGTCAGTGCAAAAATTGACTTTTGAGTATATATTGCATAACATTTTCAAGTCATGATATTTGTAAGCTGTTAGCTGAGAATATGAAACGGCAGTCCACAGCGGATTGTGAGAATTCTGGCTTATAGGAATGCCCACCAGACTACGCGAGTGAAATGGGGTAATAGCGTTTCAGCCCCATTTGGGGTTAGCAATGGTGTCAGACAAGGGGGAATTCTGTCTCCAGTCTCTACAATCTATATATTGATGATTTGTCCAAGCAGTTGAAAGCCTGTAACACTGGGTGCATGATTGGTAATACCATGGTGAACGATATTATGTATGCAGATGACACTGTCATCCTTAGTCCCTGTAGCGCTGGTCTCCAGCAGCTCCTTGATATATGTTCTGTGTACAGTGTGGAGTATGATATCAAATACATTGCTAGTAAAAGTGTCGTCATGATCTGCAGAACCAAAGAGGCCAATTATCTAAAATTTCCTGATTTTAAATGGTCTGATAATAATCTTGGGGTATGTAATAAGGTGAAATATCTTGGACATTATATTACAGAACAAATGACAGACGATGGTATTTATAGGCAATGCCGCATGATGTATGCACAAGCAAACACTCTCTCACGCAAGTTTGGTATGTGTTCAGTTAGTGTGAAGATGTCTATTCAGAGCATATTGTATACCACTTTATACTGCACACCTGTGGTCAAACTACAAAAAAGCAAGCATACAGAGACTACAAGCAGCTTACAATGATGCAATGAATATACTATAAAAAAGACCTAGATGGTGTAATGGAAGTGAAATATTTGTGGCTGCAGGAGTCAATATCTTTCAGGCTGTTCTAAGAAATCATATGTATAAATTTATTTGCCAGCTCAATGACTCCGATAATGTAATCATCAAGGGTTTAACTAACATAAGATTCAGTGCCACACGCTACCAATCCCGGCAGTGGGACCATTGGTACAGCTGCCTTCTTATAAGACACTGGTTTGTTCCTTTTATGTTATTTTATTGTGTTTACTTTATGTATTGTCTAGAGTTTATCTTTTACCTATGGTTCTTATCTTTTTTTGGCTTTATTGTTTCTCTTGTTTTTTACCTTGTCTTTGTTTGTTACGGACCCTGAGTCTGCAATAAAGTTCTGAGTTGAGTTGAGTTGAGAGTTGAGTAAGATACTGTCTATGGAGACTCTCTGGTACTGATAAAAGTTGGGCTCCCAATGTGACATCCCAATAAGTCTTTTTTAATGATGCATTATAAGATCTTGTTACTGATTTAAAGCACATTATTAAATGAGTTATTAACCATTGACAAAGTAATTAGTAACCACCTACAAGCCCTTTATAAAGCATGCCTTATTGTTAAGTGATGGCATTTGAGCGTGTCTAGTAAATCTGGCGGAACATGTCTGTTTCGTCTTGTCTGTGCACCCACCCTGCACAGTGATGCGTCCCTGGTATGAATTGCTTCCCTCTGAGTTGTAGGCCTCACACTCATAGACTCCTTCGTCGTCGAAGGAGAGCTCAGGCAGGGTGAGGGTAGGGCTCTCTGCACTGGCCCCTGCCTTGGATGGCAGCAGGCCATCGATCTTTCTCCAACGCAGCTTAGGGACTGGACTGGTTGGCGAGAGCAGCCATGAAGAAGGAGGTTATGTGGACAGGGAACATAAGATGGGTGAGATATGAAGCAAACAAAGGGAATGTACCAAGATAGCAAAGGGGAAAAAGATGAAAAATGAATGGTAAAATTAGAGAAACATTTGAAAAAATGAGAATATAAGTTGTAAAGAAGAGAGGGGGGAAAGGAGATAGGAGGTAAAAGCGAAATACACGGACTAATATTACCAAACAAAGTTAGGGCACAGAGTCTCACCCCAAAATAACTTGACACATTTCAAGTTGCTGTGACAAGAAACTTACTTTCCATAAGCAAAGCACTCCAACTGAGTGGTGTGTCCTGCCAAGGCATAGGTCTCTGCTGGGAAGCGTACTTTGATGCTAGGAGCAGATTTCCTGGGATTTGCTGTTGGGGAACAAACATTTAAAGTTATCTATAATACTTCAGTCAAATTTCATATATAAACTGAGAACAAATGCAAAGAGCCTTGTATTTAAGCCTATAAATTTTCATATATATTTCACTTTGACATCATCACACGTTTCATTGAGACTGCCACATGACTCCAGGGAACTGAAATAAAAGCAGGGAGCAACTAAACTATCCATTCGATTCATGATGTTGCTGTGGTGAAGTACCAAGTGAAGGACCAGGGGGCAGGCATTTTGAAAGGCTGCTATAGGGCATTTTTGGGTCCACAGACATTATAGGATGTTGAATTTGACTGGCAAGCACTAGCTATGTTTCCATCTAATTTTTGAATAAAATTTTAAGCAAATAATGTATCCATAAAGTTGTTAGAATAAAGGTGCATTTCCAATCCTGTACATAGTTTTGTGTCCTAAGTTACGTATATATCCATACATATATATACATCAACATCCATGAGAAAGTGGACTACTTAAGATTAAGAAATAGCTGATCATGTGATTAACTTCTATTTGGATTTCTTTTTTTATTCGGCAAATACTCTCCCATCACAATTCAATTCAATTTATTGTCATTAAAAACAATTCATTGCATTTTTTAAGCAAAAAAAGAGTTTATCTGCCTCAAGTGAGCATATAAATTTCAATTCAAATTTTTGAGGCTTTATTTGATAATTGTTGTTTCCATGAAGCTTTTTTTTATTCAATACAACAAAATTTGCATAGGAACACTTGGATGGGAAACATGATACTAAGAGGGGTCCCTTTTGAGCCACATCACTATCATCCCCTTGTGGCTGTTTTCATTGTGGTACTTCAACCCTCTTGAGAATCACTGATCCCCTGCATGAACTCTCATCACATTCATCGCATTGCTTGTGTGGAGTCACACAACTGTAGAAACACAACTACACATGCACACATCTACATTGGCAAAGACAAACTCCCTCCAGTACCGTCAGGCTGTACGGTGAGCTGGTTGGCCATGCTGAAGGTGCTCTTGATGCTAACATCCATGTTGATCGTGGTGAAACAGAAGTAGTTTCCTGTGTCATTAGGCTCTGCTTTGGCCAGGTAAAGGTTCCCTGTTATCTGAGAGACAAACCACCTGCTGTTGTCTGGCTTGATGATACTGGGAAATTCATTGAGGTACCAGCGATAGTACAGCGCTATAGTAGGAAAAAGACACCAAAGAGTTAGAGTGACTCCTATCAAGTGCTCAGGCAATAAAAAAAAAAAAAACCCCAACTTACTGTATTGGTTTGTAAAGTACGGAGCTTTGTATATAAATCTACAATTGTAGATTGTTTTGTGAGAATATCTAACAAATGAGTCTGCAAAAATGTTATTTAAACATGTAATTTATTTGCACACTGAGTCTTAAATCTTATTTTAAACCTTGTTTACCATGACGTAAGTGACTTCTTTCCTTAAGACAAGTTCTGTTTTTGAGGAAAGGGATTGTAAGTTTTGAACAGCCCTATTTGAAATTCCAATTCGATTTTTAGTTCTACAAATCTTTACGACCTTCATTGAAGCTCTATATAATTTCATAATACTGCATTTTTCAGTTTTGATTGACTCAAACTAACTGCCATGTTAAATGCAACAAGTAGCATCACTTTTGCAAGTACATCGACTGTAACATTCAATATTTGCCATGTATTTGTAACAACTGTGGGAGAATTATGAACTGCAGACAATCAAAGCCTTCCAAATGAATACCAAATACCGACTAACATTAGTGTCAGGCAGTAGGCTGTTCATTTGTTTGGCAATTCTTGTTTTATTTCTACCCATCATGTATGGGCACAGCTCTCAGCAGGGTGTACCTGGGTAGTGGGGAGGGGGCTGGCAGGCCAGAAAGGTCCCTACACCCTCATAAGCCGTCTGAGGACTCCTGTTGTCTGAAGGGAAGTCATGGAGGTCTGGGGAGAGAAAACAAGTTTTGAAGCGAAGAAAAGAAAGGATTGGGGAATGGTCCATTGGGGAACTATTTCCCAATCCTCTGTGACTAGTACACATGACCATTGTAACTCTAGCTAATGGTCATGGAAATTTGCATATGAAACCGATCGTTGGTTTCGGTCGTTATACCACTGTACTGTTTATAAGGGTAGGGATACCTGCAGTCAGTTGAGAGACTGAAGAGGTCACTGAGATAAGTGATGAAACGCTTCTCTCTCAATAAACGTTGTGTTCGGATGAACTGATTCACCTTTCTGGTGTTTGTGATATTACTGTCTAAATAGCTGAAGTGATTGAAAGGAATCAGCAACAAAGGGCAAAAACGACTAAGTGAATTCACAGAACCGTCAGAGTCAAACAACAGCTCGATATTCTCTGTTGCTAACAAAGAAACAAAATGAAAACAACCTACTCAGGCATCTCAAAAAAGTCAAAAGGTGGAAGGATAGGAATAATGCCATGGCACACTCACAACCAAATTTGACGTTAGCGGCTTGACTGATGATAGTCCCACAGCGGTTGACGGCTAGACATTGGTACGACCCGGCATCTCGATCAGACTGAGGGCTGCTGATCACCAGGTTGCCCGCCACCAGTATGTAGCGAGGGTCCATGCCGAGTGGGACCTCCGTACCATTCACACGCCATCTGGAGAAAAAAGCAGTAGGGTGAGGTCCTTGAAAAGAACAGGTAGCAGGAGTTGTATATTACTTACCCTGGAACAACTGTTGTTATTGAAATATGTGCAATCCCATTTTTGTGTGTACATATATGCACATGTATGTTCATGAATTGGTTTCTTTTGTGTGTGTGTGTGTGTGTCTGTGGATGTTCCCACCTGTACGAAGCAGCTGGGCTGGCTCTGGCCTGACAGTTGAGCGTGACCTTGCCATCAGTCAGGCCTTCTGGGTAAATTAAACTGGTTGGCTGCTCTTCAAACACCGGCCCACTGTCATGACCTGACACACACACATCCCCACCTGGCAACACACAACAAAAGTCAATCACAGGTCATTTCACTGGCCATCATACCTCTACCAGATGTTTCACCAGTTTGCATTACTTAGATGTTTGTGAATACTAAAACCCAGAAATGTCTCTTTTTTGTAATAACCTATGATCACTGGGATCATATGACAAAACGGGCCAATAATTACATTTTGGTTTAATGTAATGCAAGCAAAGCTCATAAAGTAAGTTTAGGGGTCACCAGATCTTCAAAAGTAAAAAGTTTAAAAAAAAGGAGAAAAAAAACATGTATTTTTTTTCTTATAAGAATCTTTAAACACCTTGATCATTCTGTATGGGCTGAAATTGCTTAATGTTGACATCAGTGGATGTAATTGGATGTCATTAGATGCTACTGTGCCGCATTCAGAAAGACTATATCTGTACATCCACCACCAACACTGGCACAGGATTTTTTGTCATCTATGACGTATCACAACTAACTTTAGTGAGAGGACACATGTGAAATGCCTCATGTCTTTGTAGCATAAAAAAGTGTTCAAGTTCTGTAGGAAACTCCACTCTGACCATTGACCTGCTATACATGAATACCACATCACAAATGACATGAAATACATTACATATGACGTGGCTGTGTTCCTTTTTTCATTTGATCTTAAGATGGCAACACAGAATGATGACAGTGTTGAATTCAGAGTTATAGCAAATGTATTCTAGAAGGCTTGCTCACATGGAGTCACACCCTCCCTGACGCCAATAGAGAAGCCAGTGTAAAGCTTTGAAAGATAGCTCTAACTGCAGTGTGTGTGTGTGTGTGTGTGTGTGTGTGTGTGTGTGTGTGTGTGTGTGTGTGTGTGTGTGTGTGTGTGTGTGTGTGTGTGTGA